>NC_092707.1:142387259-142687259 GCF_047496885.1 Scyliorhinus torazame | reverse complement strand
GCAGGAGACCCATTTTTGGATCCAGGACCAGACAAGGATGTGAAAGGGTTGGATGAGGCAGGTATTCCATTCAGGCTTTGATAGTAGGCCAGGGGGGCTGCGGTTTCGATTAATAGAAGGGCATCATTTTCGGCAGTTAAAATAGTGGTGGATCTAAAGGAAAGGTATGTGATTGTTAGTGGGTCGTTGGCAGGTACTCTGGTCTTTGAATTAAGACGCTATAGCTTTTGTTAACAGGTTGCTGGCTTCTATTCCCAAGCTGGACTCGCACCAGTTAATTCTGAGGGGGAACTTTAATTGTGTACTGAACCCTTGGCTTGATAGATCAAGATCCAGGTCTTTGACTCCATTGGAAGTGGCAAAGGCACTATTAGCTTTTATGGAATAGACGTGAGGGGGCGGGGGAGGGTAGACCCGTGGAAATTTTTACATCCGAGTGAGAAGGACATCTCTTTTTTCTCTCATGTCCATCAGGTCTACTCTTGGATTGACTTTTTTGTGGTGGGTAGGTCTCTCCTGTCTGGGGTGAAGAGGACGAGTTGCTCGGCAATAGTTATTTTGGATCATGGTCCACATTTTGTGGATTTGATGTTGTAGCCGGCCCCCCCATCAGCACCCCCTGCGGAGATTGGATATAATGTTGTTGGTAGACGAAGGATTCTGTGAGAGGGTATCCTCCGTCATTGGGGAGTACATTGAGTTTAATGGGAGTGAGACTACCTCACCTTCCACGTTGTGGGTAGCCCTGAAGGCGGTCATTAGGGGGAGATAATCTCCTACAAGGCACATAAGGAGAAGACTGAGAGGGTGGAGAGGCAGTGGACTCCATCCTTGAGGTGGACCGCCAATACTCGCTTGCCCCAATGCTGGAGGTATTGGTGAGTAGGAAGATGTTGCAGATGGAATTTGAGTTGCTCTCGACTGCCAAGGTGGAGCACCAACTGCAACATTCGAAAAGGGAAGAACCCGCTAGAGTGTAGGTCATACAGGCCCATATCACCGAATATAGATGTGAAAGTGTGGCTATGTTAGTAGCAGGGAGGATGGAAGGATGTGTTCCGGGGGTGGTTTCAGAGGACCAAACAGACTTCGTGAAGGGTAGGCAACTTTCCAGTAACATCAGGTCGTTACTAAATGTGATCATGACCCTGTCGAGGGGACGGGTACCAGAGGTAGTGGTATCTATGGATGCAGAGAAGGCTTTCAATCGGGTGGCGTGGTGGTTCCTGTTCGAGGTTCTGGGAAGGTTTGGATTTGGGCCGAAGTTTGTGGCCTAGGTGCGCCTGTTGTATGTGGCCCAGCTGGCGAGTGTTTGGACAAACAAGATGAGTTCACGGAGCTTTGGGTTGCATAGGGGAACAAGGCAGGAGTGTTCGCTGTCACCGCTGTTATCCATGCTGGTGATAAAACCTTTGTTGATGGCCCTTAGGGGGTCAGCAGCGTAGCAGGGGATTGTGAGAGGGAGTAGGGAACACCGGGTGTCACAGTATGCAGACAATCTGTTGTTGTTCGTGTCAGACCTGTTGGAGAGTATGGGGAGAATTTCTGACTTACTAGAGAGGTGCGGGGCCTTCTCGGGCTATAAGTTGAATGTGGCAAAAAGCGAGGTGTTTCCAGTGAACGAGGCAGGTCAGTGAGCTAATTTAGGGGTGTTGCCATTTACGGTAGCCAGGGATCGGTTTAGGTATATGGGGGTCCAGGTGAAGGGGTTGCACAAATGGAACTTAACAAAGTTGGTGGAGGAGGTAAGGGAGGTCTTTAGGAGATGGGATACGTTATACCTGACACTGGTGGGGAGGGTCCAAGTGGTGAAAATGAACGTCCTGCCAAGGTTCCCCTTCATATTCCAGACCCTCCCGAACTTCACTCTGACGCCTTTATCCGGAAGCTGTATGCAGCAATCTCAGAGTTTATATGGGCGGGGAATGTACCAAGCATGAAGAGGACCCTGTTAAAAAGGCAGAAAGGGGGTTTGCATTACCGAATCTGCTGCACTGTTACTGAGCGGCGAAAATTGAGCAAGTGAGGCGGTGGTGGGAAGGAGAGGTGTTGGAATGGGTTAGGATGGAGGAAGAGGGCTGTATTGGGTCCAGCCTGAGGGCCATGATGACAGCGGAGGAGGTATACTGAGAGCCCGGTGGTACAGTCCACGATTGGGGTATGGAACCAGCTGAGAAGACACTTTAGGATGAGGGGATGTCGGAGTCAACACCGCTGTGTGAGAACCATGGGTTCAAGCCGGGGGAGACAGACGGTGGCCGGGATTCTCCGAGCCCGCGCCGGGTCGGACAATCGCCGGGGGAGCGGGAAATACCCACCACGCCGCTCCAATGCCGGTCCGTTGATTCTCCGGCGACTGGATAATCGGCAGCAATTGCGCCCGCGCAGTGGCGGTCCTGGGGGGGCGGGGGGAATCTGACTCTGGGGTGGAGCCTCAGCGGTGGCCAGGCCCACAATCAGGGTCCACCGATCAGCAGGCCATCGCGAACTGGGGATGATCTACCTTACTCTGTGTGGGCCCGCTGTGTGGCTTCGCCATGTCGCCGACGTCCGCGCCGAGGTGGGCCGCCACGTGCATGCGTGGATCCGCTTGCGGCCGCTGTGCACATGCGTGGCCGCACTGTCTGAACAGCAGGGCCTCCCGGCAGCCAGAGCTGCGGGACGCACGCCGGGGCCCTACTAGCCCCCTGGAAAACGGAGAATCACCCCGGCTATTCGAGGAAAAATTCGGGAGTGAGTCTCGCCCATATTCCGGTGGGTGTGGAGACTTTGTCCCCAGAAGGGAGATTCCCGGCCGGTATGTATAGGAGGTGGAGAGTGATGGGGCTGGTGAGGATCTATATCTGGAGGAGAGGTTTGCAAGTCTGGAAGAGCTGCGGGAGAGGGTAGAGCTCCCGAACGGAAGTGAGTTCAGGTATATGCAAATGAGGAACTTTGCACGGAAGGTATGGAGAGGGTTTCCCAAGCTGCTGAAATATAGCCTATTGGAACGGTTGCTGCTTACGGATGTGGAAGAGGAGGGTAGGATCGGGGCATATACAGGTATCTGGGGGAGCAGGGGGGAGAGCAAATGGTGAGGATTAAGGAGAAAAGGGAGGAGGAGTTGAGGGCAAGAAGATAGGATGGGGAGTGTGGAGTGAGGCACTACGCAGGGTGAATTCGCCGTCTTCGTGTGCAAGGATGAGTTTGATACAGTTTAAGGTGGTACGCAGGAGGGCAGCACGTGGCACAGTGGTTAGCATTGCTGCCTACGGCGCTGGGGACCTGGGTTCAAATCCCAGCCCTGGGTCACTGTCCGTGTGGAGTTTGCACATTCTCCCCGTATCTGCGTGGATTTCACCCCCAGAACCCAAGGATGTGTAGGGTAGGTGGATTGGCTACGCTAAATTGCCCCTTAATTGGAAAAGAAAACATTTGGTACTCTAAATTTATTTTAAAAAATAATAATATGATTTTTTAAAAAGGTGGTACACATGACTCGGGCGAAGATGAGTCGGTTCTTCTAGGGGTGGGAACAGTAAGAAGTCTTACAACAGCTTAGTTTATAGCACAACAGCTTAGTTTATAGCACAGTGGGCTAAACAGCTGGCTTGTAATATAGAACAAGGCCAGCAGCACGGGTTCAATTCCCGTACCAGCCTCCCCGAACAGGCGCCGGAATGTGGCGACTAGGGGCTTTTCACAGTAACTTCATTGAAGCCTACCTGTGACAATAAGCAATTATTATAGGGCAGCTCGGTGGCATAGTGGTTAGCACAATTGCTTCACAGCTCCAGGGTCCCAGGTTCGATTCCCCACTGGGTCACTGTCTGTGCGGAGTCTGCATGTTCTCCTCATGGCTGTGTAGGTCTCCTCCAGGTGCTCCGGTTTCCCCCCACAGTCCAAAGATGTGCGGGTTAGGTGTATTGGTCATGCTAAATTGCCCTTAGTGTCCAAAACATGTTAAGTGGGGGTTACTGGGTTACGGGGATAGGGGAGATACGTGGGCTTCAGTAGAGTGCTCTTTATAAGGGCCGGTGCAGACTCGATGGGCTGAATGGCCTCCTTCTGCACTGTAAATTCTATGATTCTATGAACACCAGGTTAAAGTCCAACAGGTTTGTTTCGAATCACGAGCTTTCGGAGCGCAGCTCCTTCCTCAGGTGAGGTGGGTTCCACAAATACATATATAGACAAAGCCAATGATGCAAGATGATACTTTGAATGGGAGTCTTTGCAGGTAATTAAGTATTTACAGGTCCAGACGGTGCGAGTGGAGAGAGGAATACAGGTTAAAGAATTGTCTCAAGCCAGGAGTTGGTAGGATTTTGCAAGCCCAGGTCAGATGGTGGGGGATGAATGTAATGCCACCTGAATCCAAGGTCCTGGTTGAGACCGTGCTCATGTATGCGGAACTTAGCTATCAGTTTCTGCTCGGCGATTCTGCGTTGTCGCGCGTCCTGAAGGCCGCCTTGGAGAACGCTTACCCGAGTCCAGCGCCGGCATCTCCACATCATGGCTTCCAGGGGGTGGCAGGCGAGTGTGAGAAGTGTGGGCGAGGACCAGCGAGCCGCATACAAATGTTCTGGGGGTGTGAGGAGTTGGAGAGATACTGGAAGGGGGTGACCTAGCAAAGATCGTGGGAGCAGAGGCCGTGCCTATGGTGCCGAGGTTTGGGGTGTCAGTAAAGCCAGAGCTAATGGAGGGGAGGAAGGCTGATGTGGTGGCCTTCGCCTCTCCAGTTGCACGGCGAAGGATTTTGCTGGAGTTGCGGTCAACTGCACAACCGGGGGTGACGGCCAGGCTAGGGAAACTGTACGACTTCCTCCATTGGAGAAGATTAAGTTGAGGGGATCAGCGACGCACATTGGGGGCTGTTCACGACCATGTTTAAGGAATTGTTTGTTGGGGGGGGGGTGCTGTAAAGGAGGAAAAGCTTGTAAATCGTGAGATGTGGAGAATGTTCTCCAGCTTATTTATATTTTTGTACTGTTTGAGATAAAATACTTTTTTAAAAAAAGTTTGAGGGGGGCATTTTATGAATGGGAAGAAGGTCAGTCACCTGTTAGTGCTCCGGCTAAGGTGGCAGGCTGCCTCCCGGGAGGTAGTGCAGGTGAGGGACTCGAGTTGGCATGTTGGTCTCTGCCCCAGCAAAGGTCCATGCTGCTTTTGAGTCTTTTACTGAAGACTCTAGAAATATGAGCCCCTGGAGGAGAGGTTGCCCATAATGGAATTTTTGGATGGCTTGTCCATCCCAGTGGTGGACCAGGAGAGGAGAAAAGACAGGAGTTGGATGTCCCCATTGAGCCTGGAGGAGATCATGAAATGTATGTGTTTAAAGGAGTCGGGTAAAGCTCTGGGCCCAGGCAGATTCCCTATTGCATTCTATAAGAAACTTGTGGGTCAGCTGAGTCAATTGTTATTAGACGTTTTTAACGATTCCAAGTCCCAGGGGGTATTGCCGGTCACAATGGCGCAAGCATCGATTTCCTTGATTTTTTATCGTACCGTCCCACCTCATTGCTGAATGCCGACTAGGCTGTTGGCGAAGGTGCTGGCAACAGCGCTTGGAGCGCTGCCTTCCAGGGGTAATTTTGGAACAACAGATTAGTTTTGTTCAGGTCGGCCAACATACAACGACTACTTTTTACCCCTCAAATCCCTGAGCCAGAGGTGATTATTTTAATAGACACTAAAAATGCGTTTGATAGGATAGTGTGGGGCTAGCTATTTGAGATCGTGTGAAGTTTGATTTTGGGCCTAAGTTTATGTCTTGTATCCGTCTTCTGTACAGGGCCCCCACCGCAAGTGTTCATACGAATGGCCTGAGCTTGGGGTACTTCCAATTGAATAGTGTACGAGGCAGGGTTGCCCATTGTCCCCTCTTTTGTTTACCTTGGCAACCGAGCCTCTGGTCATAGCTTTGAAGTCATCTACAGGGTGGCGAGGGATAGAAAGGGGAGGGAGGGAGCATAGGGTGTCCTTGTATGCAGATGATCTTCTGCTGCATATAACAGATCCACTCTCCAATGTAGAGGAGATAATGAAGCCACTTAGGAGTTTTGGCTCCTTCTCTGGGTATAAGTTGAACCTGGACAAAAGCAAATACTTTCCAATGAGGGAGGGGTTTCCTTTTCATTTGGCCACGTCGAGCTTTCATTATCTGGTAATCCGGGTGGCCCATAACTGGGTCTCGCTCCATCGATTGAATTTTACAAGTCTGGTGAATGGGGTTTAGTCTAACTTGAAGAAGTGGGGTAACCTCCCTCTGTCCTTGGTGGGCAGGGTTCAGACAGTAAAAATTATTATGCACCCGAGGTTTTAATTTTGTTTGTGTCTCCCCATTTTTGTTCCCAAATATTTCTTTGTGAAGGTGAATAAAAATATATATCTTCCTTTAATTGGTCGGACAAGACCCCATGGATTAATACAACGTTTTTGCAGAGGGAGAGGCAGTCGGGGGAGCCTAGTGTTACCTAATTTGTAATTTTAATATTGGGCTGCAAACATTGAAAAACTACAGGTATGACTTAAGGATCCTGATTCCATAAGGGGGTGGATGGAGGCAAGCTCTTGTAGAGGTACCAGTTTGAGAACCTTGGCTCCTGCTCCGTTTCTGTTTTCCGCTGCACACTCTGTTGGCCACTCTGAGGATTTGGAGGCAGTTCAGGTAACACTTTAAGCTGGGCTCCATTCAATGTTAGCCCCAATCTGCAGGGTCTTTGTGCCGGCGGGTTTGGACTCATCGTTCGAGTTATGGGGAAGGGAGGGATTGGAGAGGTTTGGGGACATGTTATAGTGGGATGCTCACCAGTTTTGACGAGTTGTTGGATAGGTTCCAACTCTTAAAGGATAACGTATTTAGGTTTTTTTCAGGTTCACGACTTTTTGCGCAAGGAGATTCATTGCTTTCTCCTGGCACCCTTGTCCTCTCTTTTTGGATAGGATCTTTTCAATGTCTTCAGATGGGGTAGGGAAGATATTGGATATTTATGGTTGGATCTCGTCGGTGGAGCACCTCCACTGGATGATGTAAAAAGGAAATGGGAGGGAGCTGGGCCTGGTGTTCAGTGAGGGTGTGTGGAGTGAGGCTCTTCGCAGGGTCAACTCATTTCCCTCATGTGCTAGGCTCAGCTTGATTCAGTTCAATGTGGTGCACAGGACACATCTGAACACGGCACGATGAGAGGGTTTTCCCAGGGGAAGAGGACAGGTGTGAACGGTGTTCTTGGGGACCGGCGAATCATACACACATGTTAGGTCATGTCCTAAACTTGTTACTTTCTGGGTCTCCTTCTTCAACACCATGTCAGGGATTCTTTGCATTTAACTGGAGCCTTGCCTGCTGGTGACTATTTTTGGGGTCTCAGACTCGCCGGAGCTGCAGACGGGGGTGAAGGCAGGTGCTCTTGTCTTCGCCTCGTTAATATCCCAAAGAAGAGTTCTGCTTTGGTGGAGTACTCCGGTTCCGCCAGGTTCTCCGTCCTGGTTGAGTGACTTTCTAGTCACCGTTGGGGATTAAGGGGGGGAGGTTTTGGTTAAATCCTGTTTTCATTTGGAGGGGATCAGGATGCGACGGTGGGGAGGTTTGGAGTTGTATTGGTTATGTGTTGTGGGTTTATTGTGTTATAATGAAAGCATTTCTTAATATAAAAATATTTTTAAAAATAATTAAAGGCTTTTGTAGGAACCTTTAGATTTCTCCTCCAATAATTCTATCAGGAATCTCCCCTTAATTAGCAAAACAACACAGGGTGATTAGTTCCTGATAGTGGAATCTTATCCTACAACAGCCAAGGACATTTTAAAAATAAATTTAGAGCACCCAGCTCTTTTTTTCCAATTAAGGGGCAATTTAGCGTGGCCAATCCACCTACTCTGCACATCTTTGGGTTGTGGGGGTGAGACCATGTAGACACGGGGAGAATGTGCAAACTCCACACGGACAGGGAACGGGGGCTGGGATCGAAGTACGGTCCTCGGCGCTGTGAGACAGCAGTGCTAACCACTGCGCCACCATGTCGCCCAGCAGACAAGGAAAATAATTGCAGTCAACAGTGGCAATTAAACCTGGGACTTTGTACTTTTTAGTTACGGTTGTGGTACAACTGCCGTTTTTGGATATCACTCCCAAGATTTTGTTTTGGTCTTTGCCCAAATCGAGCATGCAGGCCAATCTTTAGAAAATGTTATTTGTGCGAAAGTCGACACTTAAATTTTTGTCTGAAAAAATTGGTCTCAAAAATGCCATTTTCACACTGGTAGTAAGAAATTCAACAAGGAAAGAAGGAGAATTTATTTCACACGAAAAATGGTTGGGATGGAAATCTCGTTACCACAAGAAGTCATTGAGGCAAATAGCTTTTATGTTTTCAGAGGGAAATTAGATGAGTATAGGATCGAGTGAAATAATAGAATGTTATGTCGAAAGGCAGATGCAATGGCAGGGGACTAGTGAGGAGTACAAATACTAACCCAGAATAGTTGTGTCAAATGTCCTGCTGCTGTGCTACATATTCTACAGTAATCCTTTGAAGTCAAAAAGCAAGCAGACCAATGGCTTACTGCCAGACCTGTCCCACACCAGTCTATAAAAAGAGGTCACAAATTTCAGAAGCACAAACTAATTAATGGAGAGCTTGGTGGGGGGAGAGGGGGGGTGGGTGGGGAAGAAAATATTTGAGGGGAATTCTAAGCAACCTCTACAAAGTAATCTAATTAAAGGGAGGGAATCACTGCAAAAGTTTTTATCTAGCCTCCCCTTTATTGTGTAGGAAGCATCAGTGGATTAATGTGACAGGTCACCTAGTATTGATTGATGCAATAAAGGAGGCAAATAACTAAGGAACTGAGAAGCCTGAAGAAATGCAGGAAAAGGGAAGAGGTGGAAAACGTGAGAGGAATCAGTTGTGAAATGAAAACAGGTCTGAGATAAGGATGTACCAAAAATCTGAAGTTACTGAAATCAATTATCTAGGGAAAAAAACGAAAGCCTTTTGCAGAAGTTTGTTATGTTGAGTTTTATTGCAACCTTGTAGAAGACCAATGGCAGAGGATGGGGGTTAAAGTAGAGGAGCATAGGTAATTTGGGGTGTTGTTTAGGGACAGAGCAGAGGCAAAACAACTTAACCTGCAATTGATCTCCCCAATGTAAAGACTATACCTCCTAAACAGATGCACTAGATTAGAGAAAGTACATACAAAGGGTAAGAGGAACATTTTTCAGTTCTCTAGGAGGACCAGTCAGGGCAGTATGGTGGCACAGTGGTTAGCATTGCTGCCTCACGGCACCGAGGTCCCAGGTTCGATCCCGGCTCTGGGTCACTGTCTGTGTGGTGTTTGCACATTCTCCCCCTGTTTGCGAGGGTTTCGCCCCCACAATCCAAAGATGTGCAGTCTAGGTGGATTGGCCACACTAAAATTGCCCCTTAATAGGAAAAAGTGAATTAGGTACTCTCATTTTTTTTTTTAAATCTATGAGAATCAGTCATCTTGTACTGGTTGCCTTGAAGGTCCATCACCAGATGCATGGGTGTGTGGCACATAAAACAAATTAAAATTCATGCACGTAAACAGAAATGAACTGAAAGGCAATACTGCAATGTATTGTTGATAGCATCACAAGGGTACTGTCTAATAATCTGAAATAATGTATAATTAGGGAGACTGTATGCACTCCTCTTTTGATTATATATTCATGATTCACAAGAAAGCAGAAACTCCCAAGACTGAAATAATTATTGTAATGATTCCCATGTCTTGGCATTATCCAGGAGCATGTCTCAAAATGTGAGCAAAGTGCAATTAAAAATGAATGTTTAACTTTAAAATAGTAAATACAATATAACTCATTCCTGTGAAACACAATTTTACCTGACCCAGTGAAGACAACTACTTACAATGTGGGATGAGAAACCTTTACAATTTACATTTCATACACAGACCATCTCTAATATTCTTTCTTTCCCTCCCCACTTTCACATACTTACCATGAAGACCGTTACACCTTGGAACTTTCTCCAATCCGGATACAAGGGGGATCATTTGAACACTGCATTGCACCCAATGCAGACCTGGGCACGCCGGTTAAATCGCGGGAAAGGCCAAAATCGAGATTTGAACCAGGTGCGAATCAGTTTGCTATCTAACTGGCCCGCTCTTGATGGCGAGTTCCGGATCAGGTACAAATGTTTTTTTTAAACTTTAGAGTACCTAATTATTTTTTTTCCAATTAAGGGGCAATTTATCATGGTCAATCCACCTACCCTGCACATCTTTGAGTTGTGGGGGTGAAACCCACACAAACATGGGGAGAATGTGCAAACTCCACACGGACAGTGACCCAGAGCCGGGATCAAACCCGGGTCCTCAGCGCCATGAGGCAGCAATGCTTTTTAAAAAAAATTTAGAGTACCCAATTCATTTTTTCCAATTAAGGGGCAATTTAGCGTGGCCAATCCACCTACCCTGCTCATCTTTGGGTTGTGGGGGCGAAACCCACGCAAACACGGGGAGAATGTGCAAACTCCACACAGACAGTGATCCGGAGCTGGGATTGAACCTGGGATCTCAGCGCCTTGAGGCAGCAATGCTATCCACTATGCCACCGTGTTGCCCTCGTCGGCAGCAATGCTAACCACAGTGCCACCGTGTTGCCCTCGTCGGCAGCAATGCTAACCACTATGCCACACTGTTGCCCTCGTCGGCAGCAATGCTAACCGCTATGCCAGTGTTGCCCTCGTCGGCAGCAATGCTAACCGCTATGCCAGTGTTGCCCTCGTCGGCAGCAATGCTAACCGCTATGCCAGTGTTGCCCTCGTCGGCAGCAATGCTAACCACTGTGCCACAGTGTTGCCCTCGTCGGCAGCAATGCTAACCACTATGCCAGTGTTGCCCTCGTCGGCAGCAATGCTAACCACTGTGCCACCGTGTTGCCCTCGTCGGCAGCAATGCTAACCACTGTGCCACCGTGTTGCCCTCGTCGGCAGCAATGCTAACCACTGTGCCACCGTGTTGCCCTCGTCGGCAGCAATGCTAACCGCTATGCCAGTGTTGCCCTCGTCGGCAGCAATGCTAACCACTGTGCCACCGTGTTGCCCTCGTCGGCAGCAATGTTAACCACTATGCCAGTGTTGCCCTCGTCGGCAGCAATGCTAACCACTATGCCACAGTGTTGCCCTCGTCGGCAGCAATGCTAACCGCTATGCCAGTGTTGCCCTCGTCAGCAGCAATGTTAACCACTGTGCCACCGTGCTGCCCCCACGTCCAAATTTGGCGAGTATATCATTAAGCCTCAGTTGCCTTGATTGTTTTTTTAAAAGTTATTCATATGATGAGGGTGTTGCTGGCTGTGCAAGCATTTATTGCCCATGCCGGAGAGAAATTAAGAGTCAACCACATTAGAACATAGACCATTACAGCGCAGTACAGGCCCTTCGGCCCTCAATGTTGCACCGACCTGTGAAACCACTCTAAAGCCCATCTACACTATTCCCTTATTGTCCATATGGCTATCCAATGACCATTTGAATGTCCTTAGTGTTGGCGAGTCCACTACTGTTGCAGGCAGGGCATTCCACACCCTTACTACTCTCCGAGTAAAGAACCTACCTCTGACGTCTGTCTTATATCTATCTCCCCTCAATTTAAAGGTATGTCCCCTCGTGTTAGACATCACCATCCGAGGAAAAAGGCTCTCACTGTCCACCCTATTCAATCCTCTGATCATCTTGTATGCCTCAATTAAGTCACCTCTTAACCTTCTTCTCTCTAACGAAAACAGCCTCAAGTCCCTCAGCCTTCCCTCATAAGATCTTCCCTCCATACCAGGCAACATTCTGGTAAATCTCCTCTGCACCCTTTCCAATGCTTCCACATCCTTCCTATAATGCGGCGACCAGAATTGCACGCAATACTCCAAATGCGGCCGCACCAGAGTGTTGTATAGCTGCAACATGACCTCATGGCTCCTAAACTCAATCCCTGTACCAATAAAAGCTAACACACCGTACGCCTTCTTAACAACCCTCTCAACCTGGGTGGCAACTTTCAGGGATCTATGTACATGGACACCGAGATCTCTCTGCTTATTAACACTGCCAAAAATCTTACCATTAGCCCAGTACTCAGTCTTCCTGTTATTCCTTCCAAAATGAATCACCTCACACTTTTCTGCATTAAAATCCATTTGCAACCTCTCAGCCCAGCGCTGCAGCTTATCTATGTCCCTCTGTAACTTGTAACATACTTCCGCACTGTCCACAACTCCACCAACTTTAGTGTCATCTGCAAATTTACTCACCCATCCTTCTACGCCCTCCTCCAGGTCATTTATAAAAATGACAAACAGCAGTGGCCACAAAACAGATCCTTGTGGTACACCACTAGTAACTGGACTCCAGTCTGAACATTTCCCATCAACCACCACCATTTGTCTTCTTCCAGCTAGCCAATTTCTGATCCAAACTGCTAAATCACCCTGAATCCCATGCCTCCGTATTTTCTGCGGTAGCCTACCATGGGGAACCTTATCAAATGCTTTATTGAAATCCATATACACCACATCAACTGCTTTACCCTCATCCACCTGTTTGGTCACCTTCTGAAAGAACTCAATAAGGTTTGTGAGGCACGACCTACCCTTCACAAAACCGTGTTGACTATCTCTAATCAAATTATTCCTTTCCAGATGATTATACATCCTATCTCTTATAAACCTTTCCAAGATTTTTCCCACAACAGAAGTAAGGCTCACTGGTCTATAGTTACCGGGGTTATCTCTACTACCCTTCTTGAACAAGGGGACAACATTTGCTATCCTCCAGTCTTCTGGCACTATTCCTGTAGACAAAGATGACTTAAAGATCAAGGCCAAAGGCTCAGCAATCTCCTCCCTAGCTTCCCAGAGAATCCTAGGATAAATCCCATCCGGCCCAGGTGACTTGTCTATTTTCACACTTTCCAGAATTGCTAACACCTCCTCCTTATGAACCTCAAGCCCTTCTAGTCTAGTAGCCTGAATCTCAGTATTCTCCTCGACAACATTGTCTTTTTCCTGTGTGAATACTGACGAAAAATATTCATTTAGCACCTCTCCTATCTCCTCGGACTCCAAGCACAACTTCCCACTACTGTCCTTGACTGGCCCTACTCTTACCCTAGTCATTCTTTTATTCCTGGCATATCTATAGAAAGCTTTCGGGTTATCCTTGATCCTACCTGCCAAAGACTTCTCATGTCCCCTCCTGGCTCTTCTTAGTTCTCTCTTTAGGTCCTTCCTAGCTAACTTGTAACTCTTGAGCGCCCTAACTGAACCATCGTGTCTCATCTTTACATAAGTCTCCTTCTTCCTCTTGACAAGTGTTTTGACTGCTTTAGTAAACCACGGTTCCCTCACTCGACCACTTCCTCCCTGCCTGACAGGTACATACTTATCAAGGACATGCAGTAGCTGTTCCTTGAACAAGCTCCACATTTCCATTGTGCCCATCCCCTGCAGTTTTCCTCTCCATCCGATGTATCCTAAGTCTTGCCTCATCGCATCAAAATTGCCTTTCCGCCAAATATAACTCTTGCCCTGAAGTATATACCTATACCTGTCCATCACTAATGTAAACGTAATCAAATTGTGGTCACTATCACCAAAGTGCTCACCTACCTCCAAATCTAACACCTGTCCTGGTTCATTACCCAGTACCAAATCCAATATGGCCTCGCCTCTCTTTTGTGAGGGCCATGAAGAATTTAGCACGAGTTTTAAGGATACAAAGAAATAACATTTATTTACAATAACATATATATATATAACAGCAGCAGCAACTTCCCTTGCTGCACACTCCTTCCTGCTGGTTCCAAACTGGCCAGATTTATTATACTTGGAGTTTACTAATGGTTTCTCCGCCCCCCTCATTGGGGAAGTTCATACTCCCACAGGATTGTGGGATTGTCATTAGTCCCCAGCCAATGGTAAGCAGGCAGGTTATAACATCCCTCCCACCCCCGAAGTCCAAGGAATCCACCGAAGACCCTGGCGAAGGAGGGCGTCGGACTCGTTTTGCCGCAGGCCGGACACCATTTGCACGCGGCACTGGATCAGGCGGCGTGTTACGAGACGGAGACCGGCGCTTCCAGATGAACGGCGTAACGGTTGTACATCCACGGCCCGTGGACCCGAGGATTCCCCCTCTGATGCGTCCTGTGTCTCCATCTCGGAGTCAGAGCCTGCTGCCTCCGTCATGTCAGCGTCTCTATCTCCATTCGGTTCTGTAACAACCTGCGCAGGCTTTGAGTGAGGCACCAGTGGAAGATTGTGAGGACTACCTTCCCTTGTCTCTGGCCTCTGTGGCTGTAGAAATGAGCGCCGGGGGCGGGGAATCTTTGGAGGGGATGGTCTTCCGGACCGAACGTGGTCTACATGTTTGCGCTGGAGACGGCCCTGGGCTTGCACCTGGTAAGATATAAGGCCCGTTTGGCGAAAGATTACGCCAGGAACCCACTGGGCACCACCAGCAAAATTCCGAACGAACACTGGGTCACCAGGCGCAAACTGCCGAATCGGCCGATGCCGAGAAAATCCCTGTCCCTGCCATTTTTGTGTGTGGCGTACTTTTGCGCCAATGTCCGGGAAAACCATACTAAGGTGGGTGCGAAGTCTCCAGCCCATTAGGAGTTCTGCGGGAGCTACCCCAGTCACCGCATGGGGGGTGGTCCTATACGTAAACAAAAAGTGAGCCAGTCTCGTGTCCATGGACCCGGAAGACTGCTCCTTTAGGCCTCTTTTGAATGTCTGCACTGCGCGCTCTGCCAACCCATTTGAAGCCGGGTGGTAAGGGGCAGTGCAGATATGGCATATGCCGTTCATCTTCATGAACCTCGCAAACTCCTCACTCGTGAATGGAGTGCCGTTATCCGTAACCAGCACCTTGGGGGGGGGGGCCATGCGTACTAAAGGACAAACGCATCTTTTCAATTGTTGCGCAGGACGTTGTCCACTGCATCTTATGCACCTCTAGCCATTTAGACTGGGCGTTGATTAATAGAAGGAACATGGATCCTTGAAAAGGGCCTGCGAAATCTGCATGCAAGTGTGCCCAAGGCCGCCCTGGCCATTCCCAGTGATGTAGGGGTGCGGCCGGCGGAAGCTTCTGATGCTCCTGGCAAATGGAGCAGTTTTGGGCCACCTTCTCAATGTCGGTGTCGAGGCCTGGCCACCAGACATAACTCCGAGCCAACATTTTCATTTTGGTCACACCTGGATGCCCATTGTGCAAGTCTGTTAGTATCAGCTCCTGGCCTTTTTCCGGGACAGACACACACGTCCCCCACAAGAGGATGCCGTCTTCCACGCTGGATTCTGACAGCTTGGAGGAAAATGCCCACAACTCGCCTGGGAGCTGTCTATGCTGCCCACCATACAGGACTATGTGCCGAACCTTTGACAGGACTGGCTCCGTCTGGGTCCATTCATGGATCTGTGATGCCGTGACAGGCAAGGTGTCCATAAAATTTAGGGTTGCAACCACCTCACCGGTCGTGGGGATCGACATGGGGCCGGTCGATAAAGGCAATCGGCTCAGTGCGTCGGCATTTGCTATCTGCGTTCCTGGTTTGTGCTCCAGAGAATACTCGTATGCAGCAAGCAACAAAGCCCAGCGCTGGATCCGTGCGGAAGCAATGGGCGGTATTGGCTTATGCTCTCTGAAAAGTCTCAGCAGAGGCTTATGATCAGTCACGATAGTGAAATGGCGGCCATACACGTACTGGTGGAAGCATTTCACTGCAAAAACCACTGCCAGGCCCTCCTTCTCGATCTGCGCGTACTTTTTCTCCGCTGCAGTCAATGTGCGGGAGGCGAAAGCTATCGGTCGCTCGGCCCCGTTCTCCATCTTGTGGGACAGGACGACCCCAATACCATACGGTGATGCATCACATGTGACGAGCAAAGGCTTTCCAGGATCATAGTGGGTTAGTAACCCAGACGACGACAATTGTTGCTTTACCCACCGGAAAGCGGTTTCTTGCGGCCGACCCCAAACCCAGGTGTGATTTTTCTTTAGCAGGAGGTGCAACGGGGCCAACGTAGTTGCCAGATTGGGGAGGAACCTCTCGTAATAGTTTACGAGACCGAGAAACAACAAAGATGCGAAGTGTCAGTCGGGGCGGGGGCCTGTTGAATCGCACGCACCTTCTCTGCGACGGGGTGCAAACCTTCGCGGTCCACCCGATAACCTAGGTAGACTACTTCCTTTGCCTGAATTACGCACTTTGTGCGACGTAAATGGACTCCAGCCTCCGAAAAGTGTCTAAGGACAGCCTCCAGATTTTCCAAATGTTCCTGCTCCGACGTCCCTGTAATCAAAACGTCATCTAAGTAGACAGCAATACGTGGTAAACCTCTCAAAATGCCCTCCATAACACGTTGAAAAATAGCGCAGGCAGAGGATACTCCAAAGGGCAACCGTGTATATACATACAGGCCCCGGTGTGTCTGAATCGTTACATATAGTCGGGAGGCACGGTCCAGCTCCAACTGTAGGTAGGCGTGACTCATATCTAATTTTGTGAAGGAGAGTCTGCCTGCAAGCTTCGCGTAGAGAACCTCTATGCAAGGCATTGGATATCGGTCGAGTCGGGATGCCGTATTCACTGTAAGTTTATAGTCGCCACACAAGCGAACTGTGGCATCTGGCTTCATTACAGGTACAATTGGTGCTGCCCAGTCAGCAAAACGGATGGGCCTGATAATACCCAAACTCTCCAAACGAGTGAGCTCCCCTTCTACCTTCTCGAGCAAGACGTAAGGCACCGGGCACGCCCGGAAATAGCGCGCGTGGATCTTGGTTCGACTTGGATACGGGCTACGGCCCCTTTTATTTTCCCCAAACCAGGCTGGAATACATCTGGGTATTGTCCTAGCACCTCAGTCAACCCTTCAGAAACTGTTTGGAGGATGTGCTGCCATTGCAACCGCAAATGGCGCAACCAGTCCCGACCCAACAGGCTGGGCCCATGGCCGCGCACCACGATAAGTCGGAAACGCCCCTCCTGGCATCCATAAACAACAGGGGTCATTGTAGTTCCTGCAATGTCCAGTGGTTCCCCCGTGTAGGTGGCCAACCTGGCCTGTGAGTCGGTTAATGTAAGGGTCTGTATACTCTGCTTGATGCGGTCGAATGTCCTCTGGTCGATCACGGAGACCGCTGAGCCAGTGTCCAACTCCATCTCAAGCAGGTGACCATTGACCCGTACTGTCACCTTAATGGGGGCGACACGGGGAGCTGCCACACAATGCAGCTGCAGGCAGTCATCCTCCGTCTCCACGTCCTCAGAAGTAATCGCCGCAGGTTCATCTACATGGAAGGTACGGCCCCTGGGCTGGTCCCAGTTTCGGTCGGAACGACAGCGCCTCTGGCGCCCCCAGGACCGGCGTCCACGACGGGGTCAGCGCCTACAAGTCTGACACTGACATGGCTCCTCATCCATTGGTTCTGGAGAAGGCTCCCTTTGGGGAGGAATGTCTGACAGCCACTGGCGTCGGTCCAGACGTCGCCTCGCCCAAGGTACCGCAGGAGTGCGGGGGGACGTTTTCGGACGGAAGGGGTTGCGCCCCAAGGCATGCACTTCCATTTCCTGTAGCTCCTGCACTCCTCATTCTGCGCTCTCTCGGGACAATACTATTTGAATGGCCTGTTGAAAAGTCAATGTTGGCTCAGCTAACAACTTTCTCTGGGTGGCCGCATTGTTAATACCGCAAACCAAACGGTCGCGTAACATTTCTGACAAGGTCTCACCATAGTCACAGTACTCCGCAATCCTGCGTAGCCTGGATAGAAAATCGGCAAGGGATTCTCCAGGGGTCCTCTCAGCGGTATTAAACCGATAACGCTGGACTATCATGGACGGGGTTGGGTTAAAATGGTGCCCCACTATATTCACAAGTTCATCAAATGTTTTGGTGTCCGGCGCAGCTGGGTACATAAGGCTCCTAATCACCCGCGGGCCGCAGGCGGTGAGCAATATGACCACCTGGAGCTCGTTTCCGGTGATATTGTTTGCCCGGAAATAGTAACGCATCCGTTGTGCGTACTGGTTCCAGCTTTCCAGTGCAGCATCAAAAACGTCCAAACGTCCGTACAAAGGCATGGTATAATAGAAAACAACTTCCAACCTGTATCCAACAAAAATCCAGGGAGGTGGCTTCAGCAGTGTAGACAGCTATTCACTTTAACCCTCGTCGCCAGTTTTGTGAGGGCCACGGAGCATCCAGCACGAGTTTTGAGGATACAAAGTAATAACATTTATTTACAATAACATATATATATTTATATAACAGCAGCAGCAACTTCCCTTGCTGCACACCCCTTCCTGCTGGTTCCAAACTGGCCAGCTTTATTTATACTTGGAGTTTACTAATGGTTTCTCCGCCCCCCTCATTGGGGAAGCTCATACTCCCACAGGATTGTGGGATTGTCATTAGTCCCCAGCCAATGGTAAGCAGCAGGTTATAACACTCTCGTTGGCCTATCTACATACTGTGTCAGGAAACCCTCCTGCACACATTGGACAAAAACGGACCCATCTAATGTACTCGAACTAGATTGCTGTAGATCTGGAGTCACATGTAGGCCAGACCAGGTAAGGACAATAGATTTCCTTTCCCAAAGGACATTAATGAACTAGATGAGTTTTTACGACAATGGTTTCATGGTTACCTTGAGACTTTTAATTCCTGATTTTTTATTGAATTCAAATTTCACATCTGCCATGGAGGGACTTGAACCCGGGTTCCCAGATCATGACTCTGGGTCTCTGGATTACAAGTCTAGTGACAATACCGCTATGCCATTGCCTCCCATCTCATTAGCAATATTGAAGTCAAATGCAACGGGTTTCTGGAATTCACTGGCTCCCCTGCAAGAAATCAGATCGGCGTCATTTAGTGCTTCTTTTGAAAACGTTTTTTTTTAATTTAGAGTACCCAATTCATTTTTTCCAATTAAGGGGCAATTTAGCTTGGCCAATCCACTTAACCAACACATCTCTGGGTTGTAGGGGCGAAACCCGCAACTTCTTTTTAAAAACGTGAAGCTGGCTCAATGGTTGCTGAGGGGAATGGAGGAGGTGTTACGCCACCCTGGGATTGTGCACGGTCAATTCCAGCCCCGCTCGTCCCGGAGTCACAACACAAGTAAATTAACCAATAATTCTTAGAAAAATACGCAAAGTCTTTGGCCGTTAGCTGCCCAATAATTACAGTCACCAGGTTTTAAAGTTTAAGCAGAATTACTGTTTATTTATAACAAGAACTATCATGAAATATGCAGCAAATACAACTGGATAAGTGCAAGCTGATACCTACTAATCCCTTTAACTGACCCATTCTCTATCCACACAGACAAACAGAAGGGGAAAAGGGGAGAAGATAATAAGGATGAAGGTCAAAAGATAGGAGTCTTTGGTTCTATAATAAGTTTCCCTTACAGCATGCTAGCTGGTTAAAGTCTCTGGTTTACAGGTGGTAATGGTCTTTTTTTAAATTTAGAGGCAATTAAGTGGCAATTTAGCGTGGCCAATCCACCTATCCTGCACATCCTTTGGGTTGTGGGGGCGAAGCCCACGCAAACACGGGGAAAATGGGCAAACTCCACCCAGAGGCGGGATCAAACCTGGGACCTCGGCGCCATGAGGCAACCCTGCTAATCACCTGCGCCGCCGTGCTGCCCTGGTAATGGTCTTCTTGGCAGAGTCATTCATGTGGGGCCCCTAAAGGTTAGAAAATGCAGTATTCACAGGCTTTCTGGAGAGACACTTTAGTTCTTATCAAATCGGATCTTCAGCTCGAGGTTCACATTCAGGCCTATAGCTTTCTGGAGAGACACTTTATTTCACATCAAACCTTGCTTCCAGCTCATTGTGAGGTTAGCTCTGGTCTTGAGCAACTGCAGATGGCCAGGCCCCTTCAGATGGAGATCCTGTGAGACAATGGACATGTGGTCATTAAGAGGGAAGGATCATTTTGTCTGACATGAACATCTTTCTTGAGACAGGTCATCTGGGTGAAGGGGCAGTGGATCCTCACCTCTGCGGCGCAGGTCAACCTCTCTGTCGGTAACTGCTCTCTCCTTGGTCAACCCCCCAATTTTCAGGGCCTATTCCTCATAGGGGGTGAGGGCTCGAATCTCTGGTACTCCACCCCTGTCTTGGCCCTTTCCTACTTATTTCCTACTTATTATGGTCTATCTTTTCCTGCTGGGAGAGGGCATTGTGAGCCGCAGGCTAGATGGGTTGGGGATCTACAGGTGGCATGTGTGGCACCGCACCTGGACATGAAAGGATTGTGTTGGTGGGTGCCAGAGGGTGCTGAGGAACAAGCACGAAGATTGAATGTGGGGAAGCTGCGAGGTGTTAGCCAGTAATTTGTGTGTGGGGGATGGAGAGGTTGGGAATTTCAGATGCGGCAAGTGGAACTGATGCCAAGAGAGTGATGATTTACCCTTGCAGCTCGTTGGAGGTCGTTGATATTCTTCCAACATTGTATGGCGGTCCCCCTGGTCATGCTGCTCACACTGACTGCCCCTGCCTCCCAGGCAGTATTGGTGACCCTGTTGATGGTCCTCCAACCCCCTCAGGGGAACAGGGGTCTGGATTCTCCGCCCCGCCGCGCCACATTTCTGTTTAACCCCGCTGGCGGGATGCTCCGTTACGCCGGCCGGTCAACGGGGTTTCCCATTGTGGGCAGCCCCACGCCGTCGGGAAGACCCCCAGGCTGGCGGCAAAGCAGAGCAACCTGCTGGCGGAGACAGCCCAGGATGTCCCATCTCGTATTGACAGCATCAAGAAGCCTGGCCAGGTCGGCATCCCCAAAGCGAGGGTCTGCGAGCTGCCATGCTTATGTATTGTCTGAGTGAGTGGTGATGAACGTTTAAAAGCAGCACCCTCTTGTTAGTGGCAAGGCGCTGAGGCACGAGTCTGGCGAATCAGACGGCAAGAAGCTCGTAGGGGCTCATTTCTGGCACTAAGTGCTGTTAAATACAGGCGGTGACCTCACCTACATGGCTATTGGGAAATTCCCCGCCAAACGCACCCAAAGTCACACTTTGAAATGTTTTCGTTAAATTATATCCAAGGTCATTGACTTGAAGCATTGAGTATTTTGACCATTTTCTACTTTTAGGAGATCTACTGAGCAAAAATTGAACTGGTTGGCATGTGTCTCAGCGTGCACTGTTCCTCTGTTGCTCGGAAGGGCAGCGGTAGTAAGGGGTACAAAGGTCAAAATTGAGGCAAAGAACAGGAAATTGTATTTCCCTGGCCTGGGTGTGCAACATCAATAGCTGTGTAAAAATATTTTGTTCTGCATTCTGACATCTCTCACTTGAACACAAAACTCCCAAGAATATCTCATACAATGATCCAGTCTCTTGTCCTCATAACTTAGTGCGTGTTTATAGGTACCTATGTTTCATGAGATGAGAAAAGAACAAAAGATGTAGAGCCTTCCATAGACATTCATTACAAGTCTACTGTTACGTAGGCCCTGGGTACATCTGATGCCCAAGGGAAAGCACAGGCCAATCACAAACATGACGATGGCAACACTGTTATATTCATGCGCACGGCAGCATGGTGGCGCAGTGGGTTAGCCCTATTGCCTCACGGCGCCGAGGTCCCAGGTTCGATCCCGGCTCTGGGTCACTGTTCCTGTGGAGTTTGCACATTCTCCCCGTGTTTGCGTGGGTTTCGCTCCCACAACTCAAAGATGTGCAGGGTAACTTGATTGGCTACGCTAAATTGTCCCTTAATTGGAAACATTAATTGGGTACTCAAATTTATTTTAAAAATATTCACGCGCACTAATTTTAGTACGATAACACTTTATATATCCTTCCCAATACAGGAAAATGCATATTTTTACTTAAACATCACTCAGTAACCAAACTAAGGAAAAAAAATACTATTTTACCAATAAGCACACAAAAAGGTGAATGTGCCATGAAGATATCAGTATTAAGACTACAGCCCAAGGATGGTGTCCACGGCTCATTTTTTAAAATTTACTAATCAGGATTGGAATTAATCACATCTGGATTTCCAGTTGGCCACATGTGGCTAATATATTAGGCAACACTGGCATAGGGCCATGCAAAGCACGGCCTGAGCCAAGTCAGATAGGATAGCTGTGGGGGCAGCACAACAGACCTCAGCTGTTTCCTGAGCTAGGCAAAGATAAATTAGCCAAGCTTCCCATTCCTGATCACTAGATGTGGCTGTGGCTGCAAAAATGTGCCGTTTCTTGTCATCTAGACTCGTAGATGAGCAATGGATTCATGGGGGAGGTTCTGAAGTGTTCGAACAGTAGCCCAGTAAAACTAAGGAGGAATGAGGAAGAAAGAATATAAAAGTTATGTTATTTTCCTTTTTAAAATATATCAGCTAAAAGCCTGATTTATTGCATTTTTTGATAATGCAATTCTTTAGACAGTGGACTTTTGCATCAAAGGTATGTAACCAAGAGTCAAATGCAACATCTATATTTTATAAATCCCACTCTGTCTGTACTTCCTGCCAACTATTTTCTGTTATACATTATTAGGACTACACCGATACTGCAAGCTGCCTATGTGTAAACTTATGTCCCCTTCCACAAATCTGAAGACACTGCACCATCAGTGGCAGCAGGATGTTCCATAATCAACGTGCACCTAGCAATTTAAGTGCAGGGCAGTTTCTTTATTCTTTCATGGGATATGGCCGTCATTGACAGGGCCAGCATTTGTTGCCCATCGCTAATTACCTTTGAACTCAGTGGCTTACAAGGCCATTTCAGAGGGCTGTTAAGGCTCAGCCACATTGCTGTGGGTCTGGAGTCAGGGGCAAAATTCTCCGGTACCTGCGCGATGTCCGCCGACCAGCGCCAAAAACGGCGCAAATCAGTGGGGCATTGCGCCGCCCCAAAGGTGCGGAATCCTCCGCATCTTGGGGGGCCGAGCCCTAACCTTGAGGGGCTAGGCCCGCGCCGGACTGATTTCCGCCCCGCCTGCTGGCAGAAAAGGCCTTTGGTGCCCTGCCAGCTGGCGCGGAAATGACATTGTTGGGCGGCGCATGCGCGTGAGCGTTAGCGGCCGCTGACGGCATTCCCGCGCATGCGCAGTGGAGGGAGTCACTTCCGCCTCCGCTATGGTGGAGACCGTGGTGAAGGCGGAAGGAAAAGAGTGCCCCCACGGCACAGGCGCGCCTGCGGATTGGTGGGCCCCGATCGCGGGCCAGTCCACCGTGGGGCACCCCCCGGGGCCAGATCGCCCCGCGACACCCCAGGACCTCGGAGCCCGCCCGCGCCGCCTTGTCCCGCCGGTAAGAGAGGTGGTTTAATCCATGCCGGTGGGACAGGCATCCTAGCAGCGGGACTTCGGCCCATCCGGGCCAGAGAATCGCTGGGGGGGGGGGCCCCGCCAACTGGTGCGATTCCCGCCCCCGCCGAATCTCCGGTGCCGGAGAATTCGGCAACCGGCGGGGGCGGGATTCACGCCAGCCCCCGGCGATTCTCCGACCCGGCGGGGGGTCGGAGAATCTCGCCCCTGATGTAATCCAAACCAGGGGAGAATGGCAGATTCCCTTCGACAAAGGACACCAGTGAACCAATTGGGGTTTCATAATAATCGATGACAGTTGCCATGGACACCATTACTGAGTCATGCTTTATGTTCCCGCATCATTAATTGAATTCAAATTCTATCAGCTGCAGAGCTGGGAATTGAAACCGTGTCCCCAGAGCATTAGCCTGGGTTAGCTCAGTTGGCTAGAAGGCTAGCATGTCGTTCAAAGTAGGGCCAAAAGCAGGGGTTTGATTCCCATTGGGAGCAGCCTCCTCTGCCAATCCCTGAGAGTGGAAGGCAATAGAAAACCACTCTTGATTAAATCTTTGGGCAGAGCACACATGACGTGGCTAGCAGTTTATAACTTAAATATCCAGGAACAGAATTTTAAAATGGGGTCTGGTTATCATTCATGCATGCTGATTATCCCAGATTTTCTAAAACTAGTTGCTCGAAGCTTACAATTGGTCTCTATTCAGAGTCATAGCAAATTGCTGAGTATGCGGCATGGTCGCACAGTGGTTAGCACTGTTGCTTCACAGCACCAGGGTCTCAGGTTCGATTCCCGGCTTGGGTCACTGTCTGTACGGAGTCTGCGCATTCTCTCCATGTCTGCATGGGTTTCCTCCGGGTGCTCCGGTTTCCTCCCACAAGTCCCGAAAGACGTGCTGTTAGGTAATTTGGACATTCTGAATTCTCCCTCTATGTACCCAAACAGGCGCCAGAGTGTGGCAACTAGGGGATTTTCACAGTAACTTCATTGCAGTATGAGTGTTAGCCTACTTGTGACAATCATAAAGATTATTACTATTATTGTATAGGAACTGTGCACGCCCCTGTATAAAGCCACTGAAAGACCAGGTTCAATATTAATCCATTCAGTGGTTATTGTGGAGCTTTGCAGTTGTGCAATACTTTAATGAAACACTTCTAAACATAGAAACACAGAAAAAATAGGAGCAGGAGGAGGCCATTTGGTCCTTCAAACTCGCTCTGCCATTCATCATGATCAAGGCTGATCATCCAACTCAATAGCCTAATCCCGCTTTCCCCCATATCCTTTGATCCCTTTAGCCCCAAGAACTATATCTAACTCCTCCTTGAAAACACACAGGCCGGACTCTCCGTTTCTGAGTCTAAGTGCTAACGGAGGATCCGTGGACTTTCACGTCAGAAAAATTGGCGCAACAGCGCACTGATTCTGCTACCAGTGAGGGGTAGCACCAGCGTCATGCAGAACACCATAGAAACCCATGAAAAATGGTGCGGGAATCGGCGGGTCCATGATGGACACTCGCAGGGCTGACAAGCTGCTGCCGCGCTTAAACATAACAACCCCCACACACACACTGATCGGGTCGGGAAGGTGGGGCAGATTGTGCCCCAAACAACTAATGGGTCAGCTGGGGCCAGAGGGCACCCAGGGAGGTGCCTCGGTGGGGGGGGGGGTCACCTGGATTACCCAGGGCACCAGGTTTACAGCGGGCTGTCAGCGGCAGGCACAGCTGCGTGGCTGCCTTGCCGGCTGCGGTAATGGTGTTGTATAACCGTCCATGCTGACCACAGCCAAACTCCTGGCCACCCCCTACTACTCCCCCCAGCCTGGCCAGAAGAACCCCGGCCAGCAGCCTATGCTGGTGGCGAAGTGTGGCGGTGCTGGACACTGTCCGTACGCCCTCGCTCTCTCTCAGCAGCCACCCCACCGTGTTTCCGATTTGTGAGAGCACACGGGACCGCACCGGAGGCGGAGGATCGCGGGTGGGCCCACTAATGATATACAAATGGAATTTCAATGACGCTCGGTGTGCGTCGCATTGTTGCCAGTTTCAGAGAGGCGGGGCATCGAGACTCGGCGTCAAACCAACGGTTGCCGTGATTTCGGCATCGGGAGCTATTCGCCGCCCGATCGCATGCTCGATTTTGCCATCGGCCAATGGAGATTCCCGCTTTGGCCTCAACTGCTTTCAGTGGTAGAGAATTCCACAGGCTCGCAGCCATTCTCTGGTGAAGAAATTTCTCTTCCTCTCATTTTAAATGGTCTACCTCGTATCCTCAGACGGTGAGCCCTGGTTCTGGACTCTGCCGCCATTGGGAACCTAAAGTTGCATAATTTAAGGGTGCACCATTCTAACATGTATCAATCTATTAAAAGTCATACATCCACATAACACTGCATCCCATGGTTACTGGGAGACAACTCTGGTTTGAGTTGGCATCCCATTTAAGTGACAAGATGCTGCATTTCAACATAATTGTGACCTAAATTGTCACATTGCATCCAGACAAATGAAAGTAGGTTGGCCAATCATCTCCTTTAAAGCTAGTCCCTTAACTGTTCTTTTATGCAAAATTTGCTCTGAGAAAATTAAATTCATAATGATACGTTTTCAGCAAAAGAATGAAATGCTGGGAGACGTAACTTCATCTGGAAAAGCTTTTTCTCTCTCTCCTCTTGAATGATCTAATCTAGATTTGAAGAATTGGCAGCAAGGCAGCCTGACCTGCCAACTTCACATATCAGAAATTTAGAAAGTGCACTGCCAGTAATTTAGACAGAAAGTTTGCAGGTGACACATTTGCAATCTTCTGATATGTGTTGGCAGCAGGTGTGTGGCTCATTAACATATGCACCGAAAGTATATCACAGATCGGAGACCATTCAGCCCATCTGTGCCAATGGGGCTAGACTAACCTCTTATCCCTGCTCTATACTGAGATTATTTTTTATTCATTTTCAAATTCCTATCCAATTTCCTTGTGTAACTTCACTCCCAGCAAAAATGAGCCTGCCCAGGCTTCCTACAGTGGAGTTCCGTAGCAGCATGCAATATGCAGCCATGTCTAAACAATGTTTCATAAAAATCCACCATCATTTGGATTTTATTTTCTATGTCCTCATGTCGAACATCTATTTTTTTTAAAATTTAGAGTACCCAATTCATTTTTCCAATTAAGGGGCAATTTAGCGTGGCCAATCCACCTAGCCTGCACATCTTTGGGTTGTGGGGGTGAAACCCACGCAGACACGGGGAGAATGTACAAACTCCACACGGACAGTGACCCAGAGCCGGGATCGAACCTGGGACCTCGGTGCCATGAGGCAGCTGCGCTAACCGCTGCGCCACTGTGCTGACCTACTCCCATCTTTTAAAAGATTTTCGCAACTGCACTCCCAGACCTTTTGGTTTATCTACTTAAGCATTTTACCATTTAGTATATTTCCCAAATGTACTACATGACATCTCATTGTATTGAGCTGCAATTGCTATCTGGCTTCCCATTCAGCTAACCTGCATTGTTCTGCAATCAATCCACCACCCTCTCTAATTTAATTCTCAACGAACCATGGCATTATCCATTGTTGTGCATTAATACTCAACTCATCAAATGGAAAAGTGTAATTTCCTGGAACCCTCCACTCAAACCTCTAACCCAATAATATCTTCTTGCTCCTATCCTTTTCTTTATCACAGGGACAGCAGCATAGTGATTGTGTGAAGGAAATGGTAATGTGCACACCCAAACTAATGCTCCAGAGACATGAGTTCAAATTCTACCATGGCCACAGGGGACATCTAAATTCAATTCATTAAGAAACCTGGAATGAAAAGCTAGTCTCAGTAATGAGGACCAGGAGACGACTGGATTGTAATAAAAATATATCTGGTTCATTAATATCCTTCGGCGAAGGAAATCTGTCGGCCTGACCTGATCTGACCTATGTGAGACTCCAGACCCATTGCTCTGTGGTTGACTCCCAACTGCCCTCGGACAGAGCCAAACAAGCCACTCAAGTGCATTGAACCACTCCTGAAACGTTGCTGCTCCAAAAGGCAGCTCACCACCACCTTCTCAACGACAGTTGAGAAGTTAATAAATGTTGGCTTTGACAGCAACACACGCATCCCAAGAATGAATAAGCAAAAAAGTCTGTACTTGCTTCTTTGCAGCAAGACCTGAACAACATCCAGGCTTGGACTGATCAGTGGTAAGTAATGTTCATGTCACACAAGCGCCAACATGATCTTCTTGATTAAGTGAGCACCTGACCACCTTGTCTTGATGTTCATCAGCATCACTGAATCGCCCACCATCAACATCCTGTGGGTGACCATTAATCAGAAACTTAACTGGACCATCCATAAATTGTGTGGTTACAGGAGCAGATCAAAGGCTGGGAATCATGCGGCGAGAAACCCACCTCCTGACTCCCCAAAGCCTATACTACAAGGCATACGTCAGGAGTGTGATGGGATACTCACCACTTGCCTGGATAAGTGCAGCTCCAACAACATTCAAGAAGCTCAACGCCATCTATGATGAAGCAGCTCTCTCTTAACTGGCAACTCATCCACGGACATCAAACATTCACTACCTCCACCATTGGCACACAGTTGAACTGCAACAACTAATCAAAGCTTCTTTGACAGCACCTTTCGAGCGTGTGGCCTTTATCACTTGGTTGAACAGTGGTAGCAGATGCACGGGAACACCATCAGCTGCATGTTTCCCTCCAAGTTACACTCCATTCCGACTTGGAACAAAATCGCTGTTCCCTCACCGTCACTGGGTCAAAATCATGGAATTACACCCCCACCCTCCCCTCGGCCCCATAAACACACACACACACAATTGGCTGTTCCTACACCACATGGGCTACAGCAGTACAAGTTTGTGGTTTATTAGCCATGATGTGGCGATGCCGGCGTTGGACTGGGGTGAGCACAGTAAGAAGTCTTACAAAACCAGGTTGAAGTCCAACAGGTTTGTTTCAAATCACTAGCTTTCGGAGCGCAGCTCCTTCCTCAGGTGAATGAAGAGGTAAGTTCCAGAAACATATATATAGACAAAGTCAAAGATGCAAGACAATGCTTTGAATGTGAGCATTTGCAGGTAATTAAGTCTTTACAGAGCCAGAGAGAGGGGTAACCCCAGCTTAAAGAGGTGTGAATTGTCTCAATCCAGGACTGTTGGTAGGATTTTGCAAGCCCAGGCCAGGTGGTGGGGGATGAATGTAATGCATCATGAATCCAAGGTCCCGTTGAGGCCGCACTCATGTGTGCAGAACTTGGCGATAAGTTTCTGCTCGGCGATTCTGCGTTGTCGCACTTCCTGAAGGTCGCCTTGGAGAACGTTTACCCGAAGACCAGAGGCTGAATGCCCTTGACTGGGAAGTGTTCCCCGACTGGAAGGGAACATTCCTGCCTGGCGATTGTCGCGCGATGTCCGTTCATCCGTTGTCGCAGCGTCTGCATGGTCTCGCCAATGTATCACTCCTCAGGACATCCTTTCCTGCAGCGTATGAGGTCGACAATGTCGGCCGAGTCGCACGAGTATGTACCGTGTACCTGGTGGATGGTGTTCTCACGTATAATGGCGGTACCCATGTCGATGATCTGGCACATCTTGCAGAGATTACCATGGCAGGGTTGTGTGGTGTCATGGTCGCTGTTCTGAAGGCTGGGTAGTTTGCTGCAAACAATGGTTTGTTTGAGGTTGCGCGGTTGTTTGAGGGGTGGGGATGACCTTGGCAAGATGTTCATCTTCATCAATGATGTGTTGAAGGCTGCAAAGAAGATGTCATAGTTTCTCCGCTCTGGGGAAGTACTGGACGACAAAGGGTACTCTGTCGGTTGTGTCCCATGTTCATCTTCTGAGGAGGTCGGTGGGTTTTTTGCTGTGGCGCTTTGGATCGATGAGTCGAGCGCCATATCCCATTTGTATGAGGCCATCTTTCAGCATCTGTCTGTTATGCTCCTCCTTGTCTGAGCAGATCCTGTGTATACGGAGGACTTGTCCATAGGGGATGGCTTCTTTAATGTGTTTCGGGTGGAAGCAGGAGAAGTGGAGCATCATGAGGTTATCCGTGGGATTGCGGTAAAGCGAAGTGCTGAGGTGACCATCCTTGATGGAGATGAGTATGTCCAAGAATGCAACCGATTTTGAAGAGTAGTCCATGGTGAGTCTGATGGTTGGATGGAACTTATTGATGTCATCGTGTAGTCGTTTCAGTGATTCTTCGCCGTGGGTCCAAAGGAAAAAAATGTCATCTATGTATCTTGTGTATAACGTCAGTTGAAGGTCCTGTGTGGTGAGGAGGTCTTGTTCAAACCTGTGCATGAAGATGTTGGCATATTGAGGTGCGAATCTGGTCCCCATGACTGTTCTGTGTGTGTCTGAATGAAGAACTTGTTGTCGAAGGTGAAGATGTTGTGATCCAGAATGAGGCGGATGAGTTGCAGAATTGCGTCTGGAGATTGGCAGTTGTCGGTGTTGAGTACTGAGGCTGTTGCAGCATTGCCGTCGTCATGGGGGATGCTGGTGTAGAGTGCCAAGACGTCCATTGTGACGAGGAATGTACCTGGTTCAACTGGTCCGTGGGTGCTGAGTTTCTATAAGAAGTCCATCGTATCGCGCCAAAAGCTGGTTTATTAGCACCTCCTCAAGGACAGTTAGGGATGGGCAATAAATGTTGGCCTTGCCAGCAAACATTCCACAATTCCACAAATGAATATTGAAAATAATCCCAGCCATTTCAATGTGTTTTACATTTCCTTTGGAAAAATATGCCTTAACTTACGCAACAAATTGCTATGTGGTCTTTATCAAACAGCCTCTGTCCTACAGCTACACTTTCTTCATTTAACGATTTGAGGGGAGGCAATGGTGCAATGGTATTCTCACTGGACTAGTAGTCCAGAGACCTAGGGCAAGACCTGGGTTTGGATTCCACCATGTGTAGCCATCTGGGATGGCCACTTCCAACACGGTACAAAGAAACTCGCAAAGCCTGGCGGGTAAAATGGACAAGCTAAGACTCAGGCAGGCTCATAGCCTGAAATGCATATTTGTCAGCAAAAAGTCCAGACGGTATCGAAACTCCGTCCAATTAGCATTTTAATGGGGCCGATTAACATTTGATGGCCCATCTTCACCAAAACAATGGACTGGTACTCAAGCTGGGACAGTCCCAGGCACTGGTTCAGTCCCAGACATTTCGGCGCCACTCCCTGTTAAAGGGAAACGCAAACAACAGGGTCAGTGACCGCTTGGGACATGCCCAGATCCCCGCTGACTTATTGGTTAAGGAATCGAACAGAGTGATCAGGGATCACCCAATTAGTAAGGCCCAAATCGAAGGACCGCCCAAAAGAGCGCGAAAACCCCCCGAGTATAAGAAGAAGAGTTCGCCATATGTTCGCTCTCTCTTGGCCTTGGTACCCCGGTCATGGCCATCGCCAATTGCAGCAACACCAGAAGCGAGTCCAAGTTTAATGCTCGCTACCAGACGGATGATCCCAGCTGAGCAGCAGTTACTCCTTCGAACCCGATAGATCCAGAAGCGAACAGCAGCCACTATTTTCTGACCTAAGCCGGGTGCCCGAAGTTAAGTACAGGTTGTCTTAGTCGATAGGTGCAGTTAACTAGTAGTGTTTATGTTGCATGACTAATTGTGTGTAAATAAAGTACCCTTGACCTTGAACTAACTAACTGGTGTTTGGCTCTTCGATCGATATCCGGTTGAAACTTGTGATGGTATCATTCGATACCTGCCGACTCTAAGCATTAGGACATAGATGACATAAAAAGAAGGGCAAACTCACTGATTGCCATAATTGGAACAGAGCCACAGAAAAGACAGAGTAAAAGAAAAGGCAACACATGGCAAATGATGAAATTTGAGTTCAATTAAAACCTGGAATTAGAAGCCTAATGATGACCATTGATGTAAAAAAAACATCTCATTCATGTAACCCCCTTTGGGGGATCCTTTGCCATCCATAAATGGTCTGGCCCTACAGGTGACTCCACAGCAATGAGGTTGACTCTTAAATGCCACCTAAAATGGAAGGCAGTTAGGGATGGGCAATAAATGGTGGCCCAGATACTGGAGCCCACATTTCAGGAATGCATTTTTAAAAATTAATGATGATCCTGCATTTATGTGAATATAGTGAGTCTTTTTTTTATTCACGGTCGCAAAACTTCAGAACCTCTAAGTTTCCCCCCTCCCCTTAAATTTCAGTTTCAACAAAGTGGAGAAAGCCCCAAGTGGCATGGTGGCACAGTGATTAGCACTACTGCCTCACAGTGCCAGGGACCCAGGTTCAATTCCTGCCTTGGGTCACTGTCTGTGTGGAGTGGACCCGTGTCTGCTTGGGTTTCCTCCAGGTGCTCCGGTTTCCCCCCGCAGTCCAAAGATGTGCAGGTTAGGTGGATTGGCCATTCTAAATTGCCCCTTCGTGTCCAGGGATGTGCAGGTTAGGTGGGGTTATGAGGGGGTGGGGATAGGGCGGGTGAGTGGGTGAAGGCAGGGAGCTCTTTCAGAGGGTCAGCGCGGACTCAATGGGCCAAATGGCCTCCATCGCCACTGTATGGATTCTATGATTATTGAACCTTTTTAATCTAAATACTATGCACTCAAACGTCTGCAGCTAAGCTATGATCAGCGGAAAAATTTCAGTTTAGTTTGAGCGATTTTATGAAAAGCCTATTTAATGATCTCAGGTTTCACTTATGTCAAAGGCTATGCATTATTTCCAAAAGCATACCAGAGATCTTTAATATAGTATAAGAGTATTGAAATCCCAAATTATACTATAGTTAATCTAAGTATGTGACAGCTTTGCCAGAACTGGGTTTCCATTACCAGCTTCCAGTGGAGGGGCTGTTTAGTGCAATGCCTAGGTGCTCCCTGTCAGGACTTGTGAGATTTCAACTGAATTACGGAGGATTGGCAGACAGAGATCTTTACTTTGTTTATGCTTCCTGGCAATGATAGCCAAGGGAAAAACATCTGGTGTTCTACTTTGCATTACATTGCACCATTTCATACTGCCTGACTGGAGAAAAGCAGCTGGAGTGATTTACCGGTCCGTGGCTGCCATCTCAACCAGAGCAGGTGGTCACAGAACGTCCAAGCGAAGAAAAGTACAGGGGAAGGGGGAAATTTAGTTTAATTACCCATAAATTGATTACACCACTGTACGGTCACAGAAGCGGTGATAGTGATTTCTCGCCCGTGAAAAGCTTCTAAGCCTCTTCAGGCTGGACATTCTCGGTTTAATAAATGGCTACCCTGGAGTGGTTCAGGTAACCACGTGAAGTGCCACGGGAGACTAATTTTAGAGAAAGCAATAGCCAAATGGATGCTGGAAATCTGAGAAAATAAAATGCTGGAAATAGCCAGCAGTCTGGTAGCCCCTGTGAAGAAAAGAATATTACCATTGTTTTGTTTCAATTTCAAATCTTAGAGACCCATTTAAAATAATTTACAATGACTGAAAATACTGGACAAACTCAGCAGGTCTGACAGCATCTGAGGAGAGAAAAGGGAACTAATGTTTCGTGTCTGGATGATTCTGCGTCAAAGCTAGAAAGAACTGGAAATGGGGTCAGATTTATACTGTTGTGGGGGGGGGGGGGGGGGGGGGGCGGTGGTCGTGGAGCGGTGGGGCTAGATAGCAATAGGTGGAGATTGAAAACGATGTGAAGGACAGAAAGACAAAGGGAATATAAATGGGGGTGATTAAGGCTAAGAAGGGTGCTGATTGTGGCACATAAAGAGATTAGAATGTGTGAATGGCAGAACAAAGTCGAGCAGTCTGTCAAAGGGCCCCAAGTGCTGTGGGGGGAGAGGCGGACAATGGTAAAGGAAATACAGATCAATGGAAGAAATTAAAATTAAAATAAATTGATAGAAATAAAAATGGAGTGAAGGTGGAAGCAGAGTGGTTAGCACTGCTGCCTTTCAGCTCCAGGGATCTGGGTTCAATTCCAGCTTCAGATGACTGCCTGTGTGGAGTTTGCACCTTCTCCCCATGTCTGCATGGGTTTCCTCCAGGTGCTCCCATTTCCTCCCACAGTCCAAAGATGTGCAGGTTAGGTGGTTTGGCCATGATAAATTGCCCTTCAGTTTCCAAAAGGTCAGGTGGGGTTTTTGGGTTACAGGGATAGGATGGAGGCGTAGGGTGCTCTTTCCAAGGGCCGGTGCAGACTCGATGGGCCGAATGGCATCCTTCTGCACTGTAATTTTATAATGTCCAATTCCTCTATACCTCCATTCCCCACCAGGATGGGCTGAGGGCTCTCTGCTGCTTCCTCGAACAGAGGCCCAAACAATCCCCATCCTCCAACACTCCTCCTCCGTCTGGCTGAACTTGTCCTCTCACTCAACAATTTCTCCTTTAACATGTCTCAAATTTCCTCCAAACCAAAGGTGTGGCTATGAGTACCTGCATGGGTCCCAGTTTTGCCAGTCTCTCTATGGAGGACGAGGAACATTCCTTTTTCCATCCTACTCCGGCTCCAACCCACAACTCTTTTATCGGCATATCGGCGACTGTTTCGGTGCCACTTCGTGTTCCCGCCTGAACCTGAAAAAAATTCTTAATTTCAGGGCGGCACGGTGGTGCAGTGGTTAGAACTGTTGTTTCACGGCGCCGAGGACCTGGGATCGATCCCGGCCACGGGTCACTGTCCGTGTGAAGTTTGCACATTCACCCCGTGTCTGCGTAGGTCTCACCCCCAGAACCCAAAAAGATGTGCAGGATAGGTGAATTGGCTACACTAAATTGCCCCTTAATTGGAAGGAAAAGAATTGGATACTCTAAATTTATTACAAAAAAATTTTGCTTCCAATTTCCACCCATCTATCACCTTCACATGGTCCCTCTCCGACACTTCCTTTCCCTTCTTTGACCATTCAATTTCAATTTCTGGGGCCAGACTGTCCACTAATATTCATTACAAACCCACCGACTCCCACAGCTACCTCAACTACAGTTCTTCACACCCTGCATCCTGTAAGGACACCATCCCATTCTCCCAGTTCCTTCGCCTCCGTCACATCTGTTCTGATGATGCCACTTTCCACAACATTACTGCTGACATGTCTTCTTCTTCCTTAATCGTGGTTTCCCATCCACTGTGGCCGACAGGGCTCTCAACCATGTCCGACCCATCTCCCGCACCTCTGCACGCACCCTTCTCCTCCCTCCTAGAACCAGGATAGGGTCCCCCATGTCTTCACTTTTCACCCCACCAGCCTCCGCATTCAAAGAATCATCCTCCGCCAGTTCCGCCAACTCCAGCATGATTCCACCACCAAACACACCTTCCCCTCATTCCCCCGTCAGCATTCACAGAGACTGTTCCCTCCGGGATACCCTAGTGAACTCCTCCATCGCCCCCAACACTCACCCTTTTCCCGCAGCACCTTCCCATGCAATCGCAGAAGGTGCAAAGCCGCATTATCTCCTCCCTGATCACCATTTCAGGCCCTAAACACACTTTTCAAGTGAGTCAAGCACTTCATGTGCACCTCCTTCAATCTGGACAATTGCATTTGCTGCTCCAAGTGTGGTCTACTCTACATTGGAGAGACTAAACGTAAACTGGGTCACCACTTTGCAGAACACCTTCAGTTCATCCACAAGCAGGCCCCAGACCTTCCTGTGGCTTGCCATTTCAACGCACCATCCTGCTGTCATGTCCACATGTCTGTCCTTGGCCGGCTGCAATATTCCAGTGAAGCCCAGCGCAAACTCAAGGAACAGCACCCCATTTTCCAATTAGGCACGCTACAGCCTGCCGGACATAACATTGAGTTCAACAACCTCTGACTGTGAACTCTCTCCTCCACCTTCACCCCATTTTTATTTCTACCAATCTATTTTTAATTTCATTTCTTCTATTGATCAGTTTCCCCTCACCATTGCCCCCCCCCGCCCCCCCCCCCCTGTCCCCCCCCCCCCCACTCCACTTGGGCCATTTGTTCCTAGTTGCCCTTTAACACACTGCTCACCTTTGTTCTGTCAGTCACACATTTTAATCACTTTATGTGCCACTATCATCACCCTTCTTAACCTTAATCACGACATTTACATTCCTTTTGTCTTCTGTCCTCGACATCTTTGTCTATCTTCACCTATCGCTGGCCCCTATCCAGCTCCATTGCTCCACCCAACCCCCCACCACTACAGTATAAATCTGATCCCATTTCCACTTCTCTCTAGCTTTGACAAAGGGTCATCCAGACTCAAAACGTTAGCTCCCTTCTCTCCACAGATGCTGTCAGACCTGCTGAGATTTTCCAGTATTTTCTGTTTTTGTTTCAGATTCCAGCATCCGCAGTCATTTGCTTTTCAAATAATTTACAACTTGTTTTTTTAAAATAAATTTAGAGTACCCAATTCATTTTTTTCCAAATAAGGAGCAATTTAACGTGGCCAATCCACCTACCCTGTACATCTTTGGGTTGTGGGGGCGAAACTCACGCAAACATGGGGAGAATGTGCAAACTCCACAGGGACAGTGACCCAGAGCTGGGATCGAACCTGGGACTTCAGAGCCGGTTGGCAGCTGTGCTAACCACTGTGCCACCATGCGGCCTACAAATAATTTACAACTTGATAACTCCTTAGAACGGACTTTTGCAGGGGCGACACGGTGGTGCAGTGGTTAGCACTGCTGTCTCACGGCGCCAAGGTCCCGGGTTTGATCCCGGCCCTGAGTTACTGTACATGTGGAGTTTGCACATTTGCCCCGTGTCTGCGTGTGTCTCACCCCCACAACCAAAAGATGTACAGGATAGGTGGATTGGCCATGTTAAATTGCCCCTTAATCGGAAAATAATAATGGGGAGTTCTAAATTTATTTTTTAAAAACTAACTTTTTCTACCCCAATAATTTGCTGCCCAGCTAATTACTGATAGTGATGCAAAATTGAGAGAATCTTTGTATTGCAAATCCAACTCTACGGGCAACGGTGGTATTTCTTTAAAAAAATGTATTTATGGGCAATTTGGACATTGCAGGCTGTGCCTTAAACTGAGTGGCATTTCAGAGGCCATTTAAGAGTCAACCACACAGGGCGGCATGTGGCGCAGTGGTTAGCACTGGGATTGCGGTGCTGAGGACCCGGGTTCGAATCCCGGCCCTGGATCGCTGTCCGTATGGAGTTTGCACATTCTCCACATGTCTGCATGGGTTTCACCCCCAGAACCCAAAGATGTGGATTGGCCACACTAAATTGCCCCTTAATTGGACAAAAGATAATTGGGTACTCTAAATTTATTTTTTTAAATAGTCAACCACTGGCAGCACGGTGGCGCAGTTGTTAGCACTGCTGCCACACGGCAGCGAGGACCCAGGTTCAATCCGGAACCCGGGTCACTGTCCGTGTGGAGTTTGCACATTCTCCCTCTATCTGCCTGGGTCTCACCCCCAGAACCCAAAAGATGTGTAGGGTAGGTGATTGGCCATGCTAAATTGTCCCTTAATTGGAAAATTATAATTGGGTACCCTAAATTTAAAAAAAAAAGAGTCAACCACATTACTGTTGTAGCCACTTAAAATGGCCAACTCCCGATTCAAAATGGCGAACGGCAAAGGCTGATGGGAAAGTCAGCCAAGACAAAAACCAGCAGCTGCAGTTTGGCTGTGTATTTACCTCTGGAAAGGCCAGACACTATCGATACCAGCAACCATCAGCATAACAAAACAACAGCCATCTGCATACTAATGAGCAATCCCTGGGAACAATAAGCAAGATTTAGACACACAAAGCAAAACAAGACTCTTCGGCGCCAGCAGGAGCCTACACAAAAGGAGGTGAACGAGCACCTCAAGACCGCCCATCGATCAGGGATCCGCTCCAGCATTGGAGAAAATCGAACCAAGTGATTGGGACAAAGTCCAATCACTTGGGACCAGGTACAGGGTCCGCCCCGACAGGCAGGAAGCCCCTGGGAACTATAAGAATTGAGCCCCAAGTTCAAATCGCCCTCTTCTTCACCTCTTCACTCTTCAGCAGCTCCTCTTCAGCTCTCCTTCCTGCCCGGGTCACCCAGCAACAACGAACCAACATTGAGCAGTGAAGATTAAACTTGTAAGTTTTAATTCAACGCTCACTACGAGATAGGTGCTCCTAGCTACCAATATGTACCAACTTCGAATCCCGCAGGCTCAGAACCCGAAAGAAAGGCCATTTGTTTCCCTGGCCTGGTGGGCCAGTTCCAGGTTAAGTATAGGCCTGTTAGTTGTAGAAGTAGCTTAAACGTAGAATTTGTGCATGAGTAGCGATTACTGTGTATAATAAATGTGCTTTGATTTAAACCTTACTAATCGGTGTATTGGATTATTGATCATTACTCGGACTTGAACCACGTGGTGGTATCATAAAGATACCTGGCGACTCGAGAGCAAAGGTAATAAAAACAGAGCAATTGAACCAAGGAGAAAACATATTATTTGGCAACTTCCTGACGGGACCCGATCTAGAAGTGGAAAACCACTCCGGGAGAATTGGAAACAGAAAACCACAAGTGTTCAAGCAGTTCTGATCAATACTCATAATTCGGAAGTGTGTGTATGCATGCGTAACTAACAGGGCGATAAGGTAAAACTGATAGATTTTTTTGTTGCGTCAGAACTGTCGGAAGTTTGTACATCGGAAAGTAGCGAAAGCCGCACCCGTATTTACTGCACCTCCTTAATACCCCTGTCCCAAATTTCAAGAGCAGCATTCGGATTAATACTCCTGTCCCAAATTTGAAGAGCAGCATTTGGATAGGAAAGATGGTAATGCAGGCAATGCAGCGCCTCATGAACCCCGAGGAATTTGCGGTCGCAGCGACCAGCAGCAGTAGAGTGGGACAATGTCCCATTTGGGAGGAAGAGATCAGGAAATATCTCAAAGGGAAAGGATGGCCCCTTTGGAATGAATTCTGTGACAACAAGGAATCAGGTCCCGGGAGTATAGGACATACTTGGTGGGAGAACCTGAGCGAGATCCACAAAAAGAGCTGAGGGAAAGCTCGCAAGCCGATGGCAATCGTGTCCTGCTTAGCACAATTGCGAGGCACAGAGGAAGTCGTTAGGACGCTCCGGAAAGAAGTTGAGGGCATACATCGAATGAGTAAGGTCGATGTAAGCGAGGTAGAAAAGGAGAGTTTGGAATTGAGAAGGATGTTGGCAGCAAAAGATGGAGAGGTGGAGGATGCCAAAATGGCACCCCAGTCTTGTCTGGCGCAATTAAGCAGCTTCCAGTCTCAATACGAAAAGGCCTATCAGGACACGCAACGTGCAGTCCTGGTACGTGAAGAAACAGAAAAGCAGGTAGAGGCATTACAGAGACAGTGTAGTGACCTAAAGGCAGCATTAAGAGCACTCCATGCTGCCACCACAGAACAAAGACAAAGCACATTAGATCACTCAAAGTGCCGGAAGCAGATTGCAGAGCTGCAATCGCTGCTTTCAGTTCAGAAAGGTTTCCAGGAAACCTTTGCAGAAAAATTAGATCAGGAAGATGGCCCTGATTGGGAAGAATTGAACGAAACAGCGCAGAGATATGTTCAGGGAACATGTGCGCAGGGAAAGCCACAAAAGAGAAAAGCGCCCCAACCCCCCACACAGCAGATAGTTCAAGCTCCAATGAACCCAGTAACCACCCACCGCACAGCCACATCGGACGATGCGGAATTTCTATACTCCACCCCCTTGACAGTGACCCAATTACGGGACGCGGGCGATAAGATCACACCGTTCCTCCCCACCTCAGACCCCCACCATTTGTTTGCCACAGTAAAGCATCAGGTGACCATGTATGGCCTGGATGAGCGAGAGCATGTAAAGCTCACAGTTTTAAGTTTAGACCCTTCAGTAGCAGCAGCCCTTCCCAACCTACAGAATGTAGGAGGAGGCAACCTTGCAGAAATGCATACCGCGATCCTGGATGCGATCGGGTATAACCGGGGTGACCCCGTATATGGCCTCAACAAATGTAGGCAAAAGAAATCCGAGCACCCCACAGCATTTGCTGGACGCCTTTGGATTCATTTCACAGCAGTTTTTGGAAATTTAGACCGTGCCCATTTGTCCCAAGACGGTATGGCCAAATGGACCCACACCCTTCTCTCCCATGCCACAGAGGCAGGACAAAAAGCCTGTACGAATTATGACCCCTCAGAGGAAGCCCACAATGAGAAATGGGTTTTAAAAAGATTGTCCCGCGCCTGGGAGCAGTCTGTACAAAACAAATCCACAGTTAGGAAACCCGAGGAAGAGCAGGCAGTAATGCATCCAGTTAAAATGCACCAGAACCCCGCATGGGTAAACGAAGGAAGGGACAGCCCCCCACAGAAACCACCGGAGTGTTACAATTGTGGACAATTAGGACATTACGCACAAGAATGTCAAGCCCCCCTGAAACAGCAACAGAATCAGCCCACAAATGTCCCCCGAACCAGCAAAGACACCAACAGCCCCGACCCCCCACCCAGGAAACCATACCCAAGGGAGCAATGCACCAGAGAGCCTGCTCCACCTTATGTGCCCCAGGGGTCATGTTACAACTGTGAGCAGTCAGGACACTTCGCCCGAGATTGCAGGAGACCCCCACCAGCTAGACTAGCCCCCAGATATGAAAGAGAACACCACCCACTGCAGCTACAAGGTCCCAGCTGCCCCATACAAACTGTGAGCGCTTACCCACCACTTCTCATGGCAGCATTACCTCAGCTAGGCCACTTCATTTTTGTTTCACTCCTTCTTCCTTTCTTCTTCGGTCACGCTGCACTCCCTCCGTATGCTAGTTACACCCCAGTCCAAATGTGATTTACGATGTCCTGTATTCTGATGGAACCTGCAGCATGTTTTATGTTGTTTGTAAGTTTGTTAAATGTTGTATGTCCGACAGGAAAAACAATTTTTCACGGCCCCACGCCTTTTCGGCCGAAACCTCTGAGGACTTGCCCACAGAGACTTGCTACTGTCCCAGACGCCAGTTCAGCGGAACACGTCTGTCGACAGATACCACACGCCTGTTCATAACTGCCCTTCTGGTTCGAGGGAAGAACCACTACGACAGCCCCCCACGATGACTACATTTCTTGCCTGTTCTTGTCGGTTGCTCAGGCAGTGGAGAAACGGCTTGGGACCCACCCTGCCTGGGAACCCCCACCCCTACACTCGGGTAGGGGAGACACGGCATTGGTAGCCGTCCTACCCGGGGACTCCATCCATCTCTTACCCGTCGCGGCCCATACGCACCTCATTTTGGCAATTTTAGTTCAAAAAGTTTTGTTTTGTTTCAGGTAACCCTTAGGTTGCCAACCCTCTGCTATTTACATCCTGAAACATTTGGATGGTAAACCGCACAGTCTGCGAGACTGCTCGCACTGGTTCATTATTGGAAATGTGTCTTGTCCTAAAATTCGGTTTTTGAAACAAAATGAGGGAGTCACACATAGTGACCAATTATAAAGGGAGTAATTGGCACTAAAGGACAGACAGACTATGGTACGCGATGTTAAACCAAGATAGTTACAGACACTATGCTTGTTTCCACAGAAAACTCCAGAAGCTCCAGGACCGGAGAAGAAAAGAAAAGGAAAGAGAAGAGCCATGAGGACATCCTTCACATGGATCATCATCTTTATGGACATTTGGTTGCGCGCGAACGCGAACCCTATGACTTCAAGACCCCAGCCGTTAATGATCCACTTCCCCATAGCACCCAGAGCCCAGTCACCAGCGACACCACATCATCTTGGTGTGCCAGGTTTATAACCTGGTACTCCCTGTCCTACTTGATAGAATCCCTATTGGTATTGGCGATACTCTGCTGCATCGTGCAGACTATTCGTCTGAGAAAATGGAGGAGAGCCTACCGCGCTCGCACCCCGGTATATAGGATCAGATCCCCTATTTTCGGATACGACCAGACCCCCGACCCCCGCGATCTATAATAAAGAGCATTCATTTGCGGTTTTATTGTAAATAAAGAAATGTAAAGAACTGTTCATGAGCAAATTGTACGATCCTGAGCTTGACTGCCAAGCTAGGAAAACTGTGTATAAACTGCTATGATTTTGTTTGTATGGTTGAGGAAGTTAGAATAATGTAATGTTTAAGTGAGTGTAGTGTATTAAGGATAGTTAGAGGTTCCCAGTTTATTGTTTTGTAATGCATGTCCCTGTTTGACATAGCGCCCTTAGAATTGTCAGTTAAAATTTTTTTTGCATAGTTATGGTCAGTGCAGAGGCCATGAAGGAAGTGCCCCCCCCCCAGGTCAGGGAATGGAAAGCAACGTAGTTATGTGATCCTTCACGCTTCACATTAGGATCACAAGGAGGGAATGTAGCCACTTAAAATGGCCAACTCCCGATTCAAAATGGCGAACGGCAAAGGCTGATGGGAAAGTCAGCCAACAAGACAAAAACCAGCAGCTGCAGGTTGGCTGTGTATTTACCTCTGGAAAGGCCAGACACTATCGATACCATCAGCATAACAAAACAACAGCCATCTGCATATTAATGAGCAATCCGCGGGAACAATAAGCAACATTTAGACACACGAAGCAAAACCAGACTCTTCGGTGCCAGCACGAGCCTAAACAAAAGGAGGTGAACGAGCACCTCAAGACCGCCCATCGATCAGGGAACCGCTCCAGCATTGGAGAAAATCGAACCAAGCGATTGGGACAAAGTCCAATCACTTGGTACCAGGTACAGGGTCCCCCCGACAGGCGGGAAGCCCCTGGGGACTATAAGAATTGAGCCCCAAGTTCAAATCGCCCTCTTCTTCACCTCTTCACTCTTCAGCAGCTCCTCTTCAGCTCTCCTTCCTGCCCGGGTCACCCAGCAACAAGGAGGCTTACATTAATACTGCAATGAAGTTACTGTGAAAAGCCTCTAGTTGCCACATTCCGGCGCCTGTTTGGGTACACAGAGGGAGAATTCAGAATGTCCAAATTGCCTAATAGCACGTCTTTCGGGACTAGTGGGAGGAAACCGGAGCACCCGGAGGAAACCCACGCAGACACAGGGAGAACGTGCAGACTCCACACAGTCAGTGACCCAAGCCGGGAATCGAACCTGGGACCCTGGAGCTGTGAAGCAACAGTGCTACCCACTGTGCTACCATGCCATCCATAAGGTTTCCTTCGAGCCGGAATTGAACCAGTGACCTAAGGATGTCAGCTTTAATCATCTACAGTCCTCTGCTCTACCAGCTGAGCTATCGAAGGAGAGGCCTTTGAACCGGATGGGCTCTTACAACAATCATGGTCATCATTAGACTTTGAATTCCAGATTTTTATTGAATTCAAATTTCACCATCTGCTATGGTGGGATTCAAACCCAGAGCATTACCTCGGTCTCTGGATTACTAGACCAGTCACAATACCCTATTTTGAGGTGAAATAAATAACCAAGTAAACTAAATCAAATAAACTGAGGGACAAATTAAAGGGACAGCTCTTAAATCTTAAACAAAAACAATCCCCAAATGAAATTTAAAACATCAAAACATAATTTAGAGGGTCAATAATGCAACCCAGTCCCTGCGGTGCCTACATTGCTGTGAATCTGTTGTCACATGTAGGCCAGATGAGGCACGGACCACAGATTCCCTCCCCTGAAGTGAACCAAGTAGGCTTTTGAGACAATCGTCAATGGTTTCATGGTCAGCATTCGACTTTTAATTCCAGATTTTTATTCCTGCCTGCTGTGGTGGAATTCAAACTCGGGTTCCCAGAGCATTGCCCTGGGTCTCGGAATTACTGGACCAGCCACGATACTATTATGCCACTGCACTATTATGCCACTGCCTCCCCGACAGAAGGGCAACAATTACCCATGCAAGTTCAAACTCTGAATGCTATTAGTCGACGAGTAACCTGAATATTTTGCTTATTTACCCAGAGCAAGAGGATCTATTTGAGAAGAGATTGCATCAGAACCTCCCCCTCTAATTACACAAGCAGGTTAGACAAATGTTGCTCACTCCAAACGGCTGTTTGGGATTTTTTTCAAAAAGCAATATGGATTACCACTGAAATTTCAACTCTTGCTAAATGTCCTTTAACTTGACAGAGATTTTGTCTCCAAGATAGGAGGATACACCGGCCCAATGGCTTTAATCTTGCAAAAGAACTGACCACTTCTTTGAAATGTAGTTAAATCAGTATGGCAACCAAGGCTCATACCTCAAAATATCCAGCAAGCCCTTCCAGAAAGTGCAGATATGAAAATAAATCAAATGAGACCAGAAATAGATTTTTCTAAGACCATAAGACATAGGAGCAGGATTAGGCCACTCGGCCCATCGAGTCTGCTCTGCTATTCTGGCATGGCTGATATTTTTCTCATCCCCATTCTCCTGCCTTCTCCCCATAACCCCTGATCCCCTTATTAATCAAGAACCTATCTATCTCTGTCTTAAAGACACTCAGTGATTTGGCCTCCAGAGTCTTCTGCGGCAAAGGGTTCCACAGATTCACCATCCTCTGGCTGAAGAAATTCCTCCTCATCTGTGTTTTAAAGGATCGTCCCTTTAGTCTGAGATTGTGTCAAATTGCTGACCCTGTTGGTGTGTGCATGTGAGGGAAGGGAAAAAAGAATATTGATTAGGGAAGGGGAGGCTATTTCTTCCAGAGTTCTCTGCTTGATGGCAAGCCAACCCCCAGCACCATGACCTGTAGCGTGCAAGGTGGCAGGTCCCGAATCCACCCCAGCGGGAACGAAGGTTGAATCATGTGATGTTGGCACCAATTTGATTCGCACCAATTTGATCCACATCAACTATCCATCTAACTGAGCCAACCAACCCCCCAGGACTACAGGTTGTGTGGTAACGTGCACTTTTACATGTAGCTATGGATAGTGATGGTAGAGACTCTAATTTCTTTCCATCACATGGCTGGCCAGGAATCTCTCCCACTCTTACCTTCTGCCATGGCTGTGTGTTGGAAGGATTTAAAAGTTGGTGATCAACCTATTTGGCCATGTTATGAAAGCACCTTCCTTGGTCATCAAATATCAGGGTTATAAGATGTCAGCACCTCCAAATATCTCTCAAAAGATATGCTATTGTTGAAACCAAACTTTTGGTTGAGTCTATGGAAGGCCCAGGGAAATTTATTCTGACTAGGAGCAGGCACATGGGGGAAGCTGGGCTTAATCACAAGAACGTAGGAACAGAAGTGGGCCGTTCAGCCTCTTGAGCCTGCTCTGCCATTCAATGGCTGTTTGTGGCCTAACTCCATATACTTGCCTTTGGCCCATATCCCTTAATTCCTTTGCATAACAAAAAATCTATCTACCTTGAACTTAAAATGAACAACTGATCTAGGCAGTGGTATGTATAGTGGTATTGTTGCTGGATTAGCAATCCAGAGACCCAGAGTCTTGCTCTGGGGACCCGAGTTTGAATCCCACCATGGCAGATGGTGAAATTTGAATTAAAAGAAAATCTGGAATTAAAAAGTCTAAAGATGACCATGAAACCATTGTTGATTGCCGTAAAACAAATCTGGATCACTCGTGCCCTTTAGAGAAGGAAATCTATCGTCCTTACCTGGTCTGGCCTACACGTGACTCCAGATCCACAGCAATGTGGTTGACTCTTAAATGCCCACAGGGATGGGCAATAAATGCTGGCTCTGCCAGCATCCCGTGAACAATTTTTTTTTTTAATTGCCATTTGTGGAAGAAAGTTCCAAACTTCTACCACCCTTTGTGTGTGTGTATAGACATTCTTCCTAACATCTCTCCTGAATGGTCTGGCCCTAAGTTTTAGACTATGCCCCCTAGTTCGAGAATCTCCAACCATTGGAAACAGTCTATCTTTATCTACAAGACAACGAGCAAGAGGCAGGAAACGGAAAGTATCTAGAAGGGACGTTGGAGTGCTAGGAATGCTATGGATAGAAATAAAAAGGTAAATGTAAGCAAACCAACAAGATGTGGGACGAGTTATATAGAAAGGCATGAAATCATTAAATGATCGTACACCAATAACACTTCAGCTGATTAGCCACATTTCAGAACTCTTACAGTGAGAAGTTGTGTCTTCATTTTGTTTCCACCCACCATACGTTGGATGGAAGGCAAGTGCCAGTAAATGGACTCAAATTTGTGTGTGGATACTGAAAATGCTGGAACAACCGATGCGGCACTCCAGGACCATCATACAGTCCCCGCCCTTACAGTATCGCCACACCTCATCAGTTTTCATACAAATTTGAAAAACTGAGTGCCGGTTGGTAAGCCTGACTCAAATTGGTCATATCTTCGCATTAAAAGGAAAATCTCAAATCCCCTGGAATTATCAATGTTTCTCCTGCAGACCGGTACACATTTCAGACAAGGGTCAGAGCAAAATTGCAAATCCGTAAACTGATCGTTGTGCCCTGGCCTCTGGATAGCTAAGAGCAAGGCCAAAGAACCTTGAATAAATTTCCGGAAAGAAATGCCTTGTGACTTAAGCAGAAAAAGTAACTGCCATAGCTAATTAGTGCCCATTAAAAAAAATTAGTTTTTGGCATATGCTTCTCAATTTGGATGGCATTGAGAAAACGGAAACATGTGTGTCTTTGTCACTAAATAGTAAAGGTCATTCCCTACCTCCCAGTTTATATATTTACTGAAGTGTTAAAAGCTGAGAGGTGAAAAGTATTGAAGAATGTTTAGAAAGACAAGAAAAACCACCAAAGCCTTATAACCCGAGACGCAGCAACTGTTGGTATATTTGTGCATCAAGGTTAGTTGAGCCACCATAATAACACTTCAGTGACTTGCTTGGGGCAATCCCAGTGAGAGGCTAACAGCCAGCCTGGTCAAGGACGTGGCTGTATATTTTCAGCTTGTGTCAGGCACACAAGCTGTGGTATTGGAAACGTCTCAGGAATTTGTTGAAAGAATGAATGCCAATTTGCGTTCACTGGGCTGCACTGTAATCTTGAAGTATTGAAAACTAGCTGGGTCCTGCTTTGTAGAAGAGTTATTGGTGAAATGTTGTGAAAGGTATGTTGTAGGTTCCACTCGCTGATTAAACATCAGCACTGTGATCCTCAATACCCAAATTTCTTATGCCTGTTATCCTGCATGTCAACGGATTGGTTGATGCAACTTTGATTTGAGTTCATTGTGGTTCAGTAGTGTACATCAAAACCTGAGCATGAAATTGCAATTGTGGGTCAGTAGTGTACTGTGGTCTGATTGATGCGCAAGGTTTGGGTAACTATTGTTAAAACTAAACTATGTAATGCAGGACAATGAAAAGACAAGGCCATCTATTAAACCCTCAAGAGATTGTAATATTCTTCTCAGCACACGGGTTGAAAGGGTTTCCTAATTGTTTGAAATACTGATATTCACAATACAATATTGTATTATTTATATACGCATTGGAGGCAGTACATGGCAGGTTTACTGTATTGGTCCATGATATGAGGGGATTGTCCTATGAAGACAGGCTAAATTGGGTTTATAACCTTTAGGGTGCAGAGTGAGAGGTGATCTCATTGAAACCTACATAATTTTCAAAGTGTTTGATAGGAGTGACACTGAGAGCTTGTTTCCGTTGATCAGTGAGTCTAAAACAAGGGAACACAGCCTCAGGATAAGGGGCCGATCATTTGGGACTGCTCCTATTTCTTGTGTTCTTACATACTCGCATACTAGTCAATGCCACAGGAGATTAACCAATTATAGTCGAAGATGAAACAGAATTGAGGATTGGAGATCATTATTAAGTAGGGGTTCCGGCAGGGTGGCATGTGGCGCAGTGGTTAGCACTGGACTGTAACCATCTGGGATGGCCATGTCCCGATTACAAAATGGACACCCGCAAAGAATGCAGGGAAAATTGGACAATGCTAAGAAACAAGCAGGTGCAAGCTCTGTCTGTTGATTAGAACCTTACACTCTCAGACAGGACAGAAACTACAAAACAATCTACATACTAATGAGCCATCTCCGGGGACAAAAGGGAAACATTTAGATACACAATGTTAAGGCAGACTCCCCGGCGCCAGAAGAGGCTAAGACAAAGCAGACTGACAGTCACCAGGACGCGCCCAGCGATCGGGGAACCACCCCTCTATTGGAGGAAAATCGATACAGATGATTGGGAAAGACCCAATTAGTTGAGGCCAAGTTCAAGGCCCACCCAAAAGCTCGTGAAGCCCCTTTGGATCCCCCAAGGGAGAACGCCCTCCTATGCCTTTCGCTCTCACCGAAAAGAGAGACCTGCCTAGCAGCTGCACCAGACCAAATAAGTCCCAAGTCAATGCACGCTACGCGATAGATGCTCCTAGTTGCTACCCTGTAAACAGCTCAACCCAACAGCCTCAGAACCGAGCAATGGCCATTATTCCTCTGACTGAGTGGGTGCCCGAAGCTAAGTATAGACTTTAGTAATAGTGGTAGTTTAGTTTGTAGAGTTTCTGCATGAGTAGATTTGACTGTGTGTAAATAAATGAGCATTGCTTTTGAACTTACTAACTGGTGTATCGAGTCATTGATCAGTATTCGGTTCTGAGCCTTGTGGCGGTGTCGAAAGATACCTGGCGACTCTTCAGCAAACGTGATTAAACAGAGCCAAATTAAGAGCCAACCAAAAGTTTGCAACATTTACTGGTGACTCCGCCGGGACTCGACTTAGAAGTGGCCTAACCACTCCGAGAGAACCCAAAATTTGAATTGAGAATCCAATTGGGAACAGAAAGAAAAACCACAAGCGTCAAAACAGTATTGATCAAGCCTCTGAGATTTGGAAGTGTGTTAATGCATGCGTACTAACAGGGATATAAGGTAAACCTGAGAGATTTTGTTGTGTAAAACTGTCAGGAGTTTTGTAGGCTGGAAATTAGCGTATGCCGTACCCGTGTTTACATCACCGCTTTATCACCCCCTGTTCCAAATTCAGTAGAGATCCTAGTAGAGAAAATGGCAATGAAGGCAATGGAACGCCTTATGAACCCCAGGAATTCGAGGTCGCAGCGACCAGTAGAGTAGGACAGTGTCCCGTTTGGGAAGATGAGATCAGGAAATATCTCAATGGGAAAGGATGGCCCCTTTGGAGTTAATTCTGTGATAATGAGGAAACAGGACCTGGGAGTATAGGACATACTTGGTGGGAGAACCTGTCAGAGATCCACAAGAAGAGCTTGGGAAAAGCTCGCAAGCCAATGGCAATCGTGTCCTGTTTGGCACAATTGCAAGGCACAGAGGAGGTCGTTAGGACGCTCCGTAGAGAGATAGAGGAGAGAGACAGAACCAGTGAGGTAGACATGAGTGAGGTAGAGAAAGAGAATCGAGATCTGAAAGAGCAGTTAGCAGCAAGGGACAGAGAAGTGGATGATGCCAAGAGGGCACATCAGTCTTGTCTCACACATTTGAACAGTTTTCAGACGCAATACGATAAGGCCTACCAAGACACTCAACGTGCGGTCTTGGTAAGACAAGAAACAGAACAGCAAGTTGAGAAATTGCAGAAACAATGCAATGATTTAAAAGCAGCCCTACGAGCACTCCATACTTCCACAACAGAACAAAGGCAGAGCTCTGTAGACCACACAAATTTGCCGGAAGCAAATTGCAGAATTGCAATCTCTGCTGTCCATGCAAAATGGATTTCAGAGTACATTCGGACCCCAATTAGATCAAGAAAACGGCCCCGATTGGCAGGAATTGAATGAAACTGCCCACGTACGTGGGACATGTATGCAGGAAAACCCCCAGAAAAGGAGAGCGACCCAGCCCCCAACCGAACAGGCAGGACACCCCCCCATGAATCCTGTAACCACACACCGCAGGGCCGCAGGAGAAGGAGAAGCAGATTTCCTTTACACAACCCCATTAACTGTGACCCAATTACAGGACGCGTGTGGAAAAATGACACCATTCCTTCCCACTTCAGACGCACACCAATTTTTCGCGAAAGTCAAACAACAGGCTACCATGTACGGCCTGGACGAAAAGGAGCAAGTGAAGCTCACAGTTTTGAGCCTCAACCCTTCAGTCGTAGCAGCCCTTCCCGACCCACAGAATGTAGGAGGAGGCACACTCCAAGAGATGCACACAGCGATCCTTGATGCGGTCGGTTTTAACAGAGGAGACCCCATAGAAGGCCTAAATAAGTGAAGGCAAAAGACAGAACACCTCACAGCATTTGCTGGATGCTTGTGGATTCACTTTACCGCAGTTTTGGGAGAATTAGCCCGCGCCCATTTGTACCCAGATAATATGGCCAAATGGACCCGAATTCTAGTCTCCCACGCCACACAAGCAGGACGAAAAGCTTGCGCAAATTATGACCCCTCAGATGAGGCCCACAATGAAAAATGGGTTTTGAAGAGGTTGTCCCGCGCTTGGGAGCAATCAATTGCAGGCAAAACCGCATTTATAACACCCGATGAAGAGCAGGCAGAGATGAACCCAGTTAAAGCGCACCAGAAGTCTGCATGGGTAAATGAGGGCAACCCAACCCAGCCCAAAGCTCAGGAATGTTATAATTGTGGCCAGCTAGGACACTTTGCACGAGAGTGCAACGCGCCCCAAAAAGCAGCAGAGAAGCCAACAGACAGGCGCCCTAAACAGGAATAGGGCAAAGCCGATCCATAGCGTTAGCGCCCGTTCAGAGAATGCAGACATGAACGGCACCGACTGACGATGTTCAGGCTCCCCAACTTGGGTCTGCGACACCCTTTGGGACATGTCCGGTAGACCGGTAGTAGCAGGCAAAGTTCGGGGACAACCCGTAGAATTTCTTTGGAACACAGGAGGGTCCCGCACCACACTCAATTCTTCCACAATGTTTCAGCGAGACACGTGGCCCACAACAGACACCATCACACTCAGCGGCTTTACAGGTCATTTACAACAGGGACACATCACAGCCCCTGTAGCAATACAGATAGGGAACATCACGACTAAGCACCCCGTAGTTTTAGTTGATCTGCCCCAGACAGCAGAACATATCCTTGGGATCGATTTCATGAGCTCCCATAACCTTTCTTTTGATCCAGTTAACAAGTGTGTTTGGAAAATGGCAAAGGCAGCACGAGCCCCCGCCACGCTCACAGTAGGAGAGTACGTAAATAGGATTAGCTCAGTAGGAGACTTCTGGTTCGACCCTCGAGCCATTAGTGCAGACAAACAGGTTAGGGCAGTCCTGCAGGAACATAAAGCAGCATTTGCACAGCACAAGCACGAATGTGGCAGTTTGGCTGGCTTTGTGAATATTACAGGTCCCAACCCTAAACCCCAGAAGCAGGCTGGATTTCCCCAGGAAGCAGAGGGAGAAATCTCCAAAGTAATAGAGTTTGCTGGATCAAGGCGTACTCAGATCAGTAGCCTCCACAAACAATGCACCGATTTGGCCCGTCAGGAAACCGGATGGATCATGGCGACTGACCATTGATTACCGGGAACTGAACAAAGTAACCCCAGCAACAGCCCCCACCGTAGCCAGGAGTCCCAAGACCATGCTCAAACAGGGACTCCAGTCAAAATATTTTTAGGTTTTGGACATTAGTAATGGCTTCTGGTCCATTCCATTGGCTAAAGCGTGCCAGTACAAATTTGCCTTTACATTCCAAGGGCAACAGTACATGTGGACGTGCCTTCCACAAGGCTTCCACAACTCCCCCTCCATTTTCCACCGACAGCTGGCAAATGGATTAGCAAAATTTTCCCGCCCCGATTGTCTGGTCCAGTACGTAGACGACTTGTTACTACAGACAGACACAAAGGGGGAGCACATTTTGCTTCTCGCCGAACTCCTAGCACTCCTAAAAGAAATTGGTTGTAACGTCAACCCCAAGAAGGCCCAGATTCTGAAAGAAAAAGTGATTTACTTGGGAACAGTGATCACACATGGTAAACGCGAGATCAAGTACAAGAGAATTGACTCGATCGTCAAATTGCCCCTTCCCCACAATGTCTCAGCCCTCCGGTCATTTTTAGGACTGGTTGGTTACTGCCAAAACTATACTGACGGTTTCGCCACTAAAGCAGCGCCCCTTTCCGAACTTCTCAAGAAGCAGGCACCTTGGGAATGGTTTCCACAGCATACAGATGCCGTGGACGCTTTAAAAAGAGCACTCAGCACTACAGGTCACAGATCCACTTTCCCTGTACACTATCGAAGTAGCAAGCACCGACCGAACCCTTTCGGCCGTGCTCCTCCAGGAACCCCACGACCAGTATACAGTATGCTATGCCCCGTAGCATACGCCTCACGCGTGTTAGACCCTGTGGAGCAAGGATTTTCTGCCTGTGAAAGGCACCTGCTCGCAGATTTTTGGGCAGTACAACACTTTGCATACATTACAGGACTCAACCCCATCACCACCCTCACAGAACACACCCCGACACAGCTATTGTTAGACGGCCGACTTAAAGATGGCACAGTCAGCCAAATCCGCGCAGCCCGTTGGACCCTTCTTTTACAGGGACGGGACATCACGGTAAAGAGAGCCAAAACCCACACATTCCTTGCCGATAACTTGCAGTGTGCAGGCTCCCCTCATGAGTGTGAGATCATCACCACAAAACAGAACACAGGCCCATTTATTCCTAAAACACCTCCCGGGACAACAGGTAGTACACCCCAGAGACCCCAGCCCACAGACATGTGCGCACCCCTGAAGATATATGTGGATGGCTCATCCACAGTGTTAAACGGAAAGAGAATCACCGGTTGCGGTATATATGTGGAGGACGCGCAGGGACGCGCCCCAGATGAAATTTCAATAAAGTTGCCAGGACACTTCGGCTCGCAGGCAGCAGAACTGGCAGCAATCGCTTATATTACAGCCCGACTCGTTCCCGACCCCAGCAGACATCTATCCGGACAGCTTGTATCGAGCTGGCAGCGATTGCATATATTGTAGACCACCCAGACTCGTTCCCGACCCCAGCAGACATCTATTCGGACAGCTTGTATGTCTGCAATAGTTTGACAGAGTCCCTACCACTCTGGGAAACAAGAGGATTTGTTTCCGCGGACGGAAAACCCCTACCCTCAGCCCCATTACTCCGCCATATCTTAGAGTCAGCGAAGGATAGGAAATACGGAATAATTAAGGTTCGCAGTCATCACAGTTCTTCCCCCCCTGGTAACGTTAAAGCAGACGCCCGAGCGAAGGCAGACTCCAGGCATGGTTATTTTTGGAATCCCCCCCAAAAGCATCCCAGTACACGCAGTTCAGGTCTCTCACACCAACATCCAGGATTTAGCGAAGGCCCAGAAAGAGGACGAGAAACTCAGGGAAGTTATAAAGGGAACCTTCCCAGCCCCGTACGACAAGTTTAAAAATGCAATCACCACACATGACGGTGTGATTTTAAAGAATGGCATTTATATAGTTCCCAGCCAGGGCAGGAACCAGATCATTTATCAGTTCCATGACAATCATGGACACCAAGGGATTGAACCCACCCTAGCCCACCTCAGACCGCTTTGCTGGTGGCCTGATTTAAAAATCGATGTCGCACACTACGTAGAGAATTGATTAATCTGTGCCCAGAACAATCTGAACAAAGAACAAAGAACAAAGAAATGTACAGCACAGGAACAGGCCCTTCGGCCCTCCAAGCCCGTGCCGACCATACTGCCCGACTAAACTACAATCTTCTACATCTATCTGGACAGATATGCGAAAAAGGCTCAACGTAGTCATACCCGCCCCGTTAATGGACCCTGGACAAATCTCCAGATAGATTATATAGGACCCCTACCACCGTGCAGAAATGGTTACAAGTATGTGTTGGTGGTCATAGACACCTTCACAAATGGGTGGAAGCATTTCCATCACAAACTAATACGGCCAAGACAACGGCTAAAATATTAACGCACCACATCTTTACACGATGGGGCCTCCCCCGCAGTATATTGTCCGATCAAGACTCCCATTTCACCGGACGTGTAATGAAAAACGTCCTCATGATTTTCGGCATTAGACAAAAGTTCCATATCACATACCACCTCCAGTCAAGTGGTATTGAAGAACGAATGAATAGGACATTGAAAGCCACCCTCAGGAAAATGGTCTGGCAGAATAACAGCACCTGGGATTCAGTACTCCCATTTGCTCGAATGTTTTTAAGAAACACGGTATCTACATCCACAGGTTACACCCCGCACACCCTCATGACCGGACGCCCCATGAAAGGCACTGAGTATTTATTAAGACTGGATTTGGCCAGGCCCGCAGTTACAGCCCTCACGCATGAAAATGCGGTTACGCAACGAGTACAGAACATAAAGGCAGCCCAACTCGCTGCAGCAGTGAGACTTGGAACCAGGAAGAAACAGGGCAAGGCTTGTTTCGACAAAACAGTACACGCCACTGAGTTTACAGTCGGGCAACAAGTTATGCTTTCCCTTTACAACCCCACTTCATTCCTTTCCCCCAAATTTTCCGGACCGTACTCCATTTCGGACAAAGTCAGCCCCTCAGTATACAAAATAACCTATCCCAATGGTAAGTCTGCGTGGTTTCATATAAACCAGCTCAAGGCTTATGGCTCACAGAATAACCACACACACCACATCCTGCTCGCAGCAGCAGACGATCACGCCCCGCCCACAGATGACGTATTCCTACCCTCCCCCAAACATTCCAGCCCGCCCTCAGACACAACTTCAACTCCGCCCCCAGAGGCACGACTCCGCCTCTCCCTTCCCTCAACCAGCAGCGACAGCGATAGTGATAGCGATCAAGATGACGACAACCACAGAACACCATGTTATGACTACACCCCTGTACCAGGCCCCACTCCCAGCGAATCGGAGCATGATTCTACCGACCCATTTGAGATCACTTATATCAAAGCCCCTGACCCAGACCCACCGCCCGACGATTACGGATTGAAGCATAGTAGCTCCAACCTCGACACACGATTCTGGCTCCGAGACAATTCGTTCAGGCTCATCCGGAATGATGAGATGGACCCCAATTCGGCCCAAGCAGCTTTGGCACGGTTACTACAGACAAGAGTTTGACAACCGGGAGAAGATGATGACTTAGAGTCTGACTCCCACCAAACGAATCCCTTTGCGACCCTGTTTGCTATTGAGCAATGAGGTGTCCAGATGATGGAGAAAAAAGGAACCAATGGAGAGATACGGTGTCCTTTCTGATGTAACCTGCACCATGTTTGTTCGTTAGTGTTAACGTTAAGTGGTGTGTGTAAACTCGGAAAGTTTTTCACGGCCCCACGTCACCACTCCTTTAACGCTCCCCGGCTGTTAATGGAACAAGTTTGTCCCAGACAATAGTTCAGAGGAACTAGTTTGTCACCAGAAACGTGTTAAAGGTACAAGTTTGTCCCCAGACAATGGTTCAGAGGTACTAGTTTGTCGGCAGAATACGACTCATAGTTGCTCTCCTAATTCAAGGTGCAGCCCCCCACAACGACCACATTCTTACCCGTTCTTGCTGGTTGCTCAGGCAGTGGAGAAATGGCATTGGTCCCCGCCCTGCCTGAGGACCCCCCTCTGGTCAGCTACGCTCAGGTATAGCACATACGGCATTGATCACCGTCCTACCCGGGGATTCCACCCATTTCTTACCCGCCGCGGCCCATAAGCACCCCATTTTGGCTCGTTACGTTCTAAATTCTTTTGTTTGGTGTTGGCAATCCTAAGGTTGCTTCCCTATGCTATTTACATCCTCAAACACTGGGATGGTAAATCACACAGGCTGCGAGATGGCTCGCAGTACGGCAGTATTTTCCTTAGATGTCTAGTCCAAATATTCGGTTATAAAAAAAATGAGGGAGTCACAGATGGTGACCAATTATAAAGGGAAATTGGCAATAAAGGACAGACAGACAGACATACGAGATCTTAAGCAAGATAATAACAGATATTATGCTTGTGTTCACAGAACTCAGAAACCCAGGAACCCCAGAGGAAGACAAAGGAGCAGACCAACAAAGATGAAGACAGCCTTCGTGTTCACATGGATCTTAGCGGGATCCCTTCAGTTGCGCGCGGATGCTACCCCCCTGACCCCTACCACACAAACCGTAAATGATTCTCACCCCTGCAATACATGGAACCCCGCGATAACTAGCCCAGCAACAACTAGCACTACCCCGACCTGGTGTGATAGGTTTATCACCTGGTACTCACTCTCATATGTAGTCGAAGCCCGCTTAGTGCTGGCGATACTTTGCAGTGTCGTGCAAACGTTTAGAGTCACGAAATGGCGAAGGAGAGCCTACCGCTCTCGCACCCCGGTATACGATTTAGGTCCCCCAATTTTGGATTTCACCAGACCCCCAACCCATTGGGACGGATTAAAGAGCATCCATTTTGTTTAATGTATTCTATGGAATAAAGAGATGTAAACCTCTGTGTCTGACTGCCAGGCCAGGGAAATTTGTGTGTTGCTGTTTTGAACAGCTTAAGATGTTGCCTGGTATGGAGGACATTAGCTATAAGGAGCTGTTGAATAAACTCGGTTTGTTCTCACTGGAACGACAGAGGTTGAGGGGCGACCTGATAGAGGTCTACAAAATTATGAGGAGCATAGACAGAGTGGATAGTCAGAGGCTTTTCCCCAGGGTAGAGGGGTCAATTACTAGGGGGCATAGGGTTAAGGCGTGAGGGGCAAGGTTTAGAGTAGATGTACGAGGCAAGTTTTTTTACACAGAGGGTAGTGGGTGCCTGGAATGCGCTGCCGGAGGAGGTGGTGGAAGCAGGGACGATAGCAACGTTTAAGGGGCATCTTGACAAATACATGAATAGGATGGGAATAGAGGGATACGGACCCAGGAAGTGCAGAAGATTTTAATTTAGGCGAGCAGCATGGTTGGCACGGACTTGGAGGGCTGAAGGGCCTGTTCCTGTGCTGTACCTTTCTTTGTTCTTTGTTTATTCTTTGAATGAGAGGTCTGTATATATTCAGAGCAGATTTTTAAATAAGTAAAATAAATTTAGAGTACCCAATTCATTTTTTCCAATTAAGGGGCAATTTAACGTGGCCAATCCACCTAGCCTGCACATCTTTGTGTTCTGGGGGCAAAACCCACGCAAACACGGGGAGAGTGTGCAAACACCACACGGACAGTGACCCAGAGCCGGGATCGAAAATGGGACCTCGGCGCCATGAGACTGCAGTGCTACCACTGCGCCACCGTGCTGCCCTGATTCAGAGTAGATTCAAATGTGTGTGCAGAGAAGGGGCATGCGAGATAAAAGAAAGCAATTAAGACACCCCATGTACCTAAAATAATAAAAATAAAAGACAACTTATAGTTTGTTTATTTCATACAATCGCATTTGAGGTATAATGTGATTATCCTCCTTTTGTTTCTTACCCCACAGTGAAACATAAACTGGCAAGAAGGAAAACTGTGGCATCAACAGTTTGGCTGGGTATTTATTTTATGTCTGTATGCTGTTACTGATGCAGCAAGGCAGCACGTTGACACAGTGGTTAGCACTGCTGCTCATGACTTCCGGCAGTGGCCATGGAGTGGGCAGTCGCACATTTGGTAGCTCCCGCTCAAGGTGGTATTTTTTGGTCCTTTCCCTGACTGAGGGGTGAAGTTTTGGATGGAAAGAGATGAAGGAGTACCTGTAGAAGGTGGAACTCCTTTGTTGTGGCTGGTGGATGGTTCGAGAAGAAAAGAGTTGTTGGAGAGTCTACGTGGTGCCCCACAGGATAAGATGACACGAGGGAAAAAGGGCCAGTTCTGCCCATCCAGTGGTCAACGGAGCAGTTGGTGGAATTTCTGAATGCTTTCAGCCAGCAGAGAAGGGAGGCCCTGGAGGGCTTGGGCAAGGTGGTGGAGCTGGTTAAAGCAGATGTCGAGAGAGTGGAGCGGAGGCTGGAGTCCCAGCGCCAAGCGATCCAGAAAGTGGAGGAGGCAGTGGGGAAGCACGAGGAGCAGTTGGCCTCGTTGGTGGCTGCGGTGGGGGTGATGTGGGAGACCCAGGAGAGGCTGAAGGAGAAGATGGAGGATCTGGAGAATCGCTCCAGAAGGCAAAACGTGTGGATCGTGGGGATGCGAAAAGGCATCGAAGGAGCAACGGCCGACACGCATGTGGCCAAAATGTTGGAGAAGCTGATGGGGGGGGACTTAAGGTTGACCGAGCGCACAGGGTGCTGAGGAGGAGGCCACAGGCAGGTGAGTCGCTGAGGCCGATGGTGGTGCGGTTGCACCGCCTTCTGGATAAAGAGAAGATTCTTTGATGGGCGAGGCAAACGAGGAAGTGCAGAGCTGGTGAAGTGGAGAGCCGGGTTTAACCCGATCAAGGCTGCCCTCTTGAAGGGGGTGAAGTTCAGGGTGCTGGAAGCCTCTGGGTGACTTTCCTGAAGCATGTATATTATTTTGGCACGCCATACGAGAGCTGGAGTTTGTGATTGGCAATGGACTGGCAGGAGAAGGAGGACATTGAACTTGAGGAAGTTTCTTTGTTCTTGGGAAACTTTTCCCCTTGAAATGTTCTATTGATCCTGGTAAACGTTTATGTCCAAAATTGGAAACCTTTAGATTTCATGAGGCGGGTGCTGGGGACGATTAAGATTCCTGACCCCCCAAGCTTGGACCGGTCGAGCCAGAGGTCAGGGCTGGTGTCCAGAGGCAAGGGAGCTGAAGTGGTTTATGGAGCGTATGGGGGGGTGGTGGAGAGGGTTGGGAGGTTGAGGTTGATGGTATTTTTCCTATGTGCACCGGGTGTACTCCCAGATTGACTTTTTTGTGGTGGATAAGGCGTTGCTGGTCAACTCGGAGTATTCGGCGATTGTGGTCTCTGACCATGCGCTGCACTGAGTGGATTTGCGAGTGGGCGGGGGAGGGGAGGGGGCAGCGCCCACAGTGGAAGCTGGATGTGGGACTGTTGCCAGATGAGGAGGTGTGCGAGCGGGTAAGGGCTGCCATCCAGGGGTATGTGGAACTCAATGACATGGGGCGGGCAGGGCCGCTATGCTGTGGGAGGCATTGAAAGCGGTGGTTCGGGGGGAGTTGATTTTAATTCTGGAGCATAGGCAGAAGGCAGAGATGGCAAGGCTGGTGGAAGAGATTCTTGAGAGCGAACAGGAAGTGTTTGGATGCCCTGGAGGCGGGGCTGCTGAAGGAGAAGTGGAGGCTTCAGATGGAGTTCAGTTAGTGTCGACGGGGGAGGCGGTGGAGCAGCTGCGGACGGCCAGAGGGGCAGTATGTGAATACGGTGAGAAGGTGAGTAAGATGCTGGCCCACCAGCCGAGGAAGCAGGAAGCAGCGAGGGAGGTTGGCAGAGTAAATAAGGAGACCGGAAGGATGGTGTTGGATCCGGTGGAGGTGAATGGGGAATTTGAGGCTTTTTACAGGAGGTTGTATGAGATGGAGCCCCCGGCTGGGGGGGGGGGGGGGGGGGGGGGGGGGCATGGAATGTGATGGTTCCCAGACAGGTTGGAGTTTACCAGAGTTTGTGCAGGCATTGGGGACTCCTATTGGGTTGGGGAGGTGATCGAGAGTATGGGGGCTATGCAGGCAGGATGAGTTTCCGGTGTAGTTATAACAAATGTTTGGGGGGGTGGGGGGGGGGGAGGGGAGTATCTCTGATATTGAAAAAGGACAAAAACCTGGAGCAGTGTGGATCGTACTGTCCGATATCGCTGGTGAATGTGTACACCAAGGTGCAGTGAAGGTGTTGGCTTTTTGGCTTTGCGATTTGAAGACTGCATCTCGGGGTGATAGGCATGGACCAAATGGGGTTTGTCAAAGGAGACAGTTGTCGACAAATGTGAGGAGGCTGCTTAACGTGATTATGATGCCCCCGGAGGGGCAGGAGGTGGAGGTGGTAGAGCAATGGACATGGAGAAGGCTTTCCACCGGGTGGAATGGGAATATTTATGGGAGGTGCTGGGGCGGTTCGGACAGGGGTTTGCGGACTGTGTCCAGTTGGTGTACAAGGCACCGGTCGCAAATGTGTAGATGAACTGGGTGAATTTGGGCTGCAAGGCGGGATGAGGCAAGGGTGCCCGCTCTCCCTGTTGCTTTTTGCCTTGGCTATAGGCAATGGTGCTTAGAGTGTCGAGGGGTTGGAAAGGGCGTCAATCACAGGGTTTCGCTTTACGTGGATGACCTATTATATATTTCGGACCCACTGGATGGCATTGGAGTATTTTGGAAGACTTTGGCCAGTTGTCTGGGTACAAATTGAACGCGAGATGTTTCCGCTCGAGACCAGTGGGCAGGAGAGGAGGTTAGGGAAGTTGCCATTCAAGGTAGTGGGGCGAGTATTAGATACCTGGGAATTCAGGTGATGCGGGGTTGAGCCCAGCTGCAGAAGGTAAAATTGACTGCGGTGGAGCAGATGAAGGGTGACTTCAAGAGGGGGGATGTGCTGCCAGTGTTGTTAGCAGACACTGGGTGCAGACGCTAAAAATGACGGTGCTGCCAAGGTTCCTGTTTATAGTTCAGAATCTCCTGATCTTTGTCCTGAAGTTGACTTTAAAAAGGTTAATGCGTTGATCTCTGGGTTTGCATGGGCGAGGAAATCCCGTGGGTCAAAAGGTTTTTTTTGAAGCTGGGGCGAGGAGTGGGGTGGCTGGCATTGGCTAATATAATGAACTACTACTGAGTGGCGAACGTCGCCATGGTCAGGAAATGGGGATGGGGCTGGCCTGGGGGCAGCTTCTTGTGGGGGAACGAGCTTAAGGGCATTGTTAACAATGCCCCTGCTGTTCCCACCAACCAGCACTACATGAACCAAGTGGTGGTGTCGGCCTGGAGGGTATGGGGGGCGGCCTTTAGGATTGGAGAGTGCCACGGCGTTGGGGGGGGGGGGGGGGGGGGGGGGGGGGGGGGGACTGATGTGAGGTTTCAGGGCTGGCGGCAGGCAGGAATTGAGCGATTTGGCGACCTGTTTGTACGGGGCAGTTTTGCGAAATTAGAGGAACTGGAGGAAGAGCACGAACTGCCCAGAAGGAACAACATCAGGTACCTACAGGTGTGGGGCTTTGTGAACAGAGATGTGCCGTCCTTTCCCACGTTACCGCCCTTGGGGTTGCTGTCAAAGGGGGAGGGGAAGATGTCTGAGGTCTACAAGGGGCTGATGGAAAGGGAGGGGGCCCCGGTGGGGGATAGAAAGCAGAGGTGGGCCGAGGCCCTGCGGAGGGCGAATGCATCCTTGTTGTGTACAAGGCCAAGCCTCATTCAGTTTAAAGTACTTCATGATGGCAGCATGGATGAGTAGGTTCTTTGAAGGGGTAGAGGATAGAGGATAGATGTGGATGGTGCACGGTGAGGCCCATGAATCATGCGCACATGTTTTGAACATGTTCAAAGCTTAAAGGGATTCTGGCAGGGGTTTACAGACGTAATGTCCAAGGTGTTGGGGGTGAAGGTGGCCCCTGGGTCCAGAGGTGGCAATATTTGCGGTGTTGGACGATCCGGGAGTCCAAGGGTGAGAGAGGCTGACATTTTGACCTTTGCCTCCCTGATAGCCCGGAGATGGATCTTACTTGGACGGAGGGACTCAAGAGCTGCTGAAAACAGGAGTGAGGGTGAGTGACCTGGCAGAATTCCTGAGGCTGGAGAAGGTCAAGTTCGTTCTGAGGGGTTCGCTCAGAGGTGGAAGGAGTCAGCAAAGAGGGGGGGGGGGGGGTCGTGGGGAGAGAAGGGGGATAAGGGTTAAAATGGGGGAGGCAGGACAGGAGGGACAGGTGGCACTAGGGAACGGGTGTACAATTTTGCTTCTGCTTCGGGGTTTTTTTTAATTCAGAGTACCCAATTGTTTTTTCCAAGGGACAATTTAACGTGGCCAATCCACCTACCGTGCACATCTTTGGGTTGTGGGGCGAAACCCACGCAGACACGGGGAGAATGTGCAAACTCCACACGGACAGTGACCCATGGCCGGCATTCGAACCCGGGTCCTCCGCGCCATAGGCAGCAATGCTAACCTCTGTGCCACCGTGCTGCCCCGGTTTTTTTTTTTAATGGAAATGCCTCAATAAAATATTTTGTTAAAAAGCACTGCTGCTCAGTTCCAGCAATTCCAGCCTACGGTGACTGTGCGGAGTTTGTACTTTCTCTCCGTGTCTGCGTGGGTTTCTTCCCACAGTCCAAAGAGGAGCAGGTTAGGTGGATTGGCTATGCTAAATTACCTCTTAGTGTCTACAGATGTGTAGGTTAGGTGGGGTTACGGGGATAGGGCCTAGGTAGAGCGTTCTTTCAGTGGGTCGGTGCAGACTCGATGGGCCGAAAGGCCTCCTTCTACGCTGTAGGTATTATCTGGTTCTAATGGCTTCCCATGTTTTCCTACATCAATGCTATCATTTTGCAGAAACGTCTGAGATATTTTTTAAAAAATCAAAACATGAGGAGCAACTGAACATTTCCAGGCAAACCGGATTATGCTTGAGAATTCAAAATACTTTCTGAATCAAAAACGAAGTACACTATTTGGAAGAAGGCATGTCACTACTGTAGTTTAGGAACGCAAATGTTAATTAAAACCATGAAGCTCATTTTTACTACTTTCAACATCTAAAGAACAGGCAGGTTCAGAAAGTACAGATTTCCTCACAATATCATGATTGTACCAAGTACTCAAATGATAAATGCTCTTTTTTAAAATGAAGCAAATGAAGATAGTTTCTGCATTTTGATTGTTGCAACTTGACGATAAGTACACTTGGCTTTTTGGTTATTTTAAATCCTATTTAAATCAAGTGTTTTGAAATTACTTTGGGTTATTCACAAACTTACCAATCACGCACCGATGAATGGCAACAAATAATTTGTTTTATTTTATTAAGACTCACGATACTGTATGCAAGTTACAGAAGAGCTTTATGTGTATAATCTTACTAGAATCAACATAATTACTTGGGCAGCATTGGAGCTTGCTTCGAGGCTCCAGGGTCGATTCCCGGCCACTGTCTGTGTGGAGTGTGCACGTTCGCCCTGTGTTTGCGTGGGTTTCCTCCCACAAATCCCGAAAGCTGTGCCGTTAGGTAATTTGGACATTCTGAATTCTCCCTCTGTGCACCATAATAGGGCGCCGACTAAGGGCTTTTCACAGCAACTTCATTGCAGTGTTTTATGTAAGCCTACTAGTGACAATAAAGATTATTATTACATGTGTAACATGCCATATTACATCACTTCTCAAAATGATGCACTGTTTACATATTCCATTAAAGCAACGTCGCAACACACACTGCATCTATATTCTTATTAATTTTTAAGACAGGACTTAGGGGAGTGAATTAAGGGGGACTAATTTGTTTTAAAACTGGATTCAATGGTGGCAAAATCAAGCCAACATTCAATTTTACAAGAATCCTGGGGAAGTAATATTTTAAAAAACCTACTGTATGCACTGGCCTTCAACTGGGTTACATAATGGTGTTCCGCAAGGATCAGTGCTGGGACCTTTGCTGTTCGTAACTGGTAACCGGTCTTATTAGTAAGTTTGCAGACGACACAAAGATTGCTGGAATTGCGGATAGCGATGAGGACCGTCAAGAGGATACAGCAGGATTTAGATCGTTTGGAGACTTGGGCGGAGAGATGGCAGATGGAGTTTAATCCGGACAAATGTGAGGTAATGCATTTTGGAAGGTCTAATGCGGGTAGGGAATATACAGTGAATGGTAGAACCCTCAAGAGTATTGAAAGTCAAAGAGATCTAGGAGTACAGGTCCACAGGTCACTGAAAGGGGCAACACAGGTGGAGAAGGTAGACAAGGCATACAGCATTGAGTATAAGAATTGGCAAGTCATGTTGCAGCTGTATACCTTAAGTAGTGTTCAATTCTGGTCACCACACTACCAGAAGGATGTGGAGGCTTTAGAAAGGGCCCAGAAGAGATTTACCAGGATGTTGCCTGGTATGGAGGGCATTAGCTACGAGGAGCTGTTGAATAAACTCGGTTTGATCTCACTGAAACGACAGAAGTTGAGGGGCGACCTGGTAGAGGTCTACAAAATTGAGGGGCATAGAGAGTGGATAGTCAGAGGCTTTTTCCCAGGGTAGTCAATTACTAGGGGTCACAGGTTTAAGGTGCAAGGTTTAGCGATGTACGAGGCAAGTCTTTCACAGAAGGTAATGGGTGCCTGGAACTCGCTGCCGGAGATGGTGGTGGAAGCAGGGATGATAGTGACATTCAAGGGGCATCTTGACAAATACATGAATAGGATGGGAAGAGGGATTCGGACCCAGGAAGTGTAGAAGATATTAGTTATAGACAGGCAGCATGGTCAGCACAGGCTTGGAGGGCCAAAGGGCCTGTTCCTGTGCTGTACGTTTCTTTGCTCTAATCACTGAGAGTTGCTGGTAGAACAGCAAGTCACTCAAAACAAGTAGTGCCTGTCTTGTGGAACTTTTGACTTTTAAAATTCTTTCATGGGATTATGAGCATCACTGGCAAGGCCAGTACGCCTTCCATGTGGTAGAGGACTAGTTTGGAAAGTGTTGCCGAAGGAGGCTTTTGAGAGTTGCTGCAGTGCATCTGTACATGCTGCCACTGTGCATCAGTGATGATGGGAGAAGTAAATGCCAATCCAGCGAGTTGCTTTGTCCAGGATGATGCCGTGCTTCTTTTGTGTTATCAGAGCTGCACTCACCTTGGAAAGTGGAGTATTCCATCACACTCTTGACTTGTGCCTTATAGTTGCTGATGAGATTTGGGGAGCCAAGACATTAGTCATGCATTACAGAATACAGAATTGGCCTGCATCAATTAGGGGGAGATGGTGTATTTGGCATTCAGAGATTAAATGTAGGACGAAAAATGAAGGTACCGAAGATTTCTAATTTTCTAATCCAAGTATCCCATTTTTATAACCTTAAAAGGTAAATCTGAAAATGCCACATCATTCATAGTTCTCCCTTCTAAAGATGTAATATTGTGCCAATTTAACTCCTAAATCATGAGGAAGAAAGTTTTGCCATTCTTAATTTCCTTCAGAAATGTTTTTTGTATATCAGGGCATGATCACTTTTTTTGCAGTGGTACCATCAAGGTTTAAAAATAATTCACTAGATAGGTGTCAGACATTCTTAGTCAAGAAAGAATGCAAGAACAGTTCTATTAACCACTCAGTGTTGGGCAAGGCTTTGGAAACAATAATCGGGGGGGGGGGGGGGGGGGAGAGCAAGTTATGGTAAATGGTAACTGGAGAATGGTAGACAGTGTTCCCCAATGGACAGTGCTGGGATCACTGCTTTTTTGAAATGCCTTGGACAGTGTAATACAAGGTTAATTTCCAGATTCCGAACTTGGGAGTGGCAAACAGTGAGGACAATACAAATCCACTGACAATTAGCAGAATGAGCAGACAAGTGGCAAATTATATTTAATAAACTGGAAGGTGATGCATTTGGCAGAATGGATAGGGAGGAGTAATATTGACTTAGTGGCACAGTTGTAAAGAATGTTCAGGGACATCGGTCCAAGGAGATGGTAAGACATTGAGAGTGTGGTCTAAAAAGCATATGGGATCTTGGGTTTCATAAAAGCAGGGAAGTCATGCTGAACCTACATAAAGCGTTGGCTGGGCCACAACTATGGTACTGCATCCAGTTTTGCGCACATGTTTGGGAGGCAGAGCAGGCATTCCAGAAGGATTCCAGCGATGAGGCATTTTAGCTGCAAGTTGGAAAAGGCTATTCTCCTCAAGAGCAGAGATTGTCCAAGATTATGACAGATTTGGATACGGCAGAATGGAAAACCTGCTCCTCTTAGCTGACGGTAGGGGACACAAGCTATGGGTTTGGACAAGAGTTCAAAAAATGGGGGTGGGTGGGGAAAGAAGAGGAGAGAAAGAGAAACACACTGTACAAGATAGTGGAATTAGAGACAAAGCAATGATTTCATACCAAATTGGAGGGCACCAGAAGGAAATAACCTTGCAGGGCTACAGGGAGCGATGGAATGGGACTGACTACTAGACTGTTTCACAAAGAACCGGCATTCACTTCTCGTTCCTGGGCTGCAAGTGCAAAAAATCTGAACATCAGAAATATCGCTGAAGAGAGACAAGCTGCTGCAGATTGAATTTACCAAATACAAGAATGTCAAACTAGCAAAGCAATTTATACTACAGGAGAAAGGGGTGCAGACTGACTGGCAAGTTGACCAATTGGCCATGGTGCTGCCATGTAGAAAACCAGGAATAGGCTCCCAAACAATTCATAAAAGGCACCAAAGGTTAGAACATTCCTTTTTATAAAATAAATTTAGAGCACCAATTCATTTTTTCCAAATAAGGGGCAATTTAGCATGGCCAATCCACCTAGCCCGCACATCTTTGGGTTGTGGGGGCGAAACCCACGCAAACACAGGGAGAATGTGCAAACTCCACATGGACAGTGACCCAGAGCTTGAGACCTCAGCGCCGTTAGGCAGCAGGGCTAACCCACTACGCCACCGTGCTGCCCCGGTTGGAACATTCCTTTTATTTGCAGAGTAGGTTCCTACATTTCAGTGTCACTTTTTTTGAATTGCTCAGGTAGCCAATAGATCCCCATTGCTTTCTCGATGGCAGCACCTCAGCCAGAACTGACTGGCCAACCAATCAGCACCTTTTCCTCCTGGGATATAAATTGTGACTGTTCAAAATTGGGAATTCTTTCATTTGTCATACGAGTGCAGAACAAAAAGCTTCAGCAACGTGTCTCTTTTCAGTAATAGTCAAGCGCTGTACTACCAAGCGACTGATTTTCACAGTAACTTCATTGCAATGTTAATGTAAGCCTATTTGTAACAATAATAAATATCAGAAATATTGCATTAAGAATGCAAGTACACCATGCATAATTTATTCTGAAAACATGGCATAATTTATATTTGCATAAATCACAATTAGCATAACGACACTGATTCAAATAGAGATCTTAACTAGGTTAGGATACATATTCCATAATACAAAAGCCTATACTTGTGCCATAGTTTACTCAACTCTGCATCAGAACTCCTCACAGTTGAGTTTTATGGTAATCATGTTGATTCAGATTTACTCAAATAATACATACAGGTACAGCACCAAGATGGTCAGCTTCAGGTCAAGCGGTACACTGGCTGCATAAATTCACAAAGCAATGGATTCAAGAGTTTTCTCCCCAAGCTGGAGAATCTAAAGCATGGGGCACAGCCTCAGAATAACCTTTCAGACTGAGATGGAGGAGAAAGATTTTCACTTGGAGTTGTGAATCGTTGGAATTCTCTACCCCAGGAGGGGTGTAGATGCTCCATAAGAATATAGTCAAGGCGTAGATACAGATTTTTGATCTCTCAAGGGATTTGGTAAAAGTCAGGAAAGAGTTAAAGGGCAGCATTGTGGATAGCACAATTGCTTCACAGCAGCAGGGTCCCAGGTTCAATTCCGGCTTGGGTCACTGTCTGTGCGGAGTCTGCACATCCTCCCCGTGTGTGCGTGGGTTTCCTCCCACAGTCCAAAGATGTGCAGGTTGGGTGGATTGGCCATGATAAATTGCCCTTAGTGTCCAAAATTGTCCTTAGTGTTGGGTGGGGTTACTGGGTTGTGGGGATAGGGTGGAGGTGTTGACCTGGGTAGGGTGCTCTTTCCAAGAGCCGGTGCAGACTCGATGGGCTGAATGGCCTCCTTCTGCACTGTAAATTCTATGATCTATGATCGAAAGCAGATAATCAGCCATGATTGTGCGGAATGGCGGAGCAGGCTCAAGGTCACATGTTCTACTCCTGGTTCCCATATACAAAATTGAAATTCAAACTGCAGAAAACTATATTAATGTTTAATTTGACAGCATTTCATTTGACATTTCTACTTTGGACATCATGCTGTTAATTTATCTACATAATAAATTGCAATTTTCCATAGGGCTAGGTTTGGACATATCAACACTCAGTGGCTTGGGAAAACCGATAATCTTCCTCTGCTCAGTAATTGGGAAGACCGATAATCCTCCTCTGCTCAGTAATTTACAACATTGGTTAGATACCTAGACCAGAATTGGAGTCTTGGGCTTCAAACACGAATAGAGTTTCCTACATTAGCACTTGCACAGGACTTGGTGGCTGAGATACAAGAAACAGGAGGCACAAACATTCACTTAAAACATGTTAGCACAAGCCAAATAAGTTTTGTAAACTGGTATAAACATTCCTTGTGTTGAAATATAAAAAAGGACAGCTCTGGTTGGCATTTAGCTCACTGTAATGCCATGCAGTTGCTTGGAGATCTTTTGATTTTTGGGGGATTTTCATTTACTGGTGGTTCATTCAAGTTACAAACTTTTGACAGATTTCTTTGGGATCAGAAATTCCCTGCATAATATTGCAATTGGTATGGCAATGTGAAATGATGATTCATGAATTATCCAAAAATGTAGATGGATGCCACGATTCAACCATCTGGCTCTGCAAAATTATTCAGAAGTTGGATGCAGTTTTTTAAAAAAAAAAAAAAACTATTCACCACTTTACTTATTGTGCATTTCTGCTTTTGTCCGATCTATTTTCTGTGCACTTGGCATTTTATTTCATGCTATTCTGGTTTTAGTCATCAATTTTCATCCGCGGGTGGGTGGGTGGGGGAAGAGAGAAGACGACAGCAAATCTCAGCAATAAACAGAAATGAACACCGATATGCATGGTGGAGGAGAGAGTGGAGGGCTAATTCTCAAAACTGAATAGTGCAAATGAATGGAAAGTTTTCTACATAGGTTTATTCCGTACCTTGAGGCCCAATTGATTAGAAAGCAAGTGTTAATTAAATCCTTCACAGAAAAGTTCCACCCACTTGTGCTTTAGTGTTTTTCCAATACAAATTCATGTTTCAAAATTTGCATAGTACTCCGAGGTTTTAAACATCATTTAATCCACTAATGCCATAAAAACACAGCTGGGTTATAAAATGTCTTAAGCATCTAGCCATCTTGTCCAGTAATGCAGGACACTAAAACTACCAATATGATTGAATGTCATTATATTGCAGATAATCATCAAGAAACTCATTTGCATTTAGAAAATATACATTTTAAGCTTCATACTGATGTAGGCAGACATTCCAGTTTTAACAGTCATTTTATTGCACGCATACAAGAGAGCTGCTTTTGGTAGAAGTTACAGACAAGTGAATTTCAAATTTAACTATAAATACTACTTATTATATACAGTTTCAAACAATATTATTTATGCATACTCTTAAAGTGAATTTGCAGGCATGGACTGACTGCATTGTGATTCCCTAAATGTTAATGCACTGTATTAGATCCTCAGTGTTTATTCTTTTCTTCTCAATTTACATAATATAAAACACTGGGAAGCAGGTCATTTTACAGCATATTACACTTCAGACTCAGTAGTCCACAGACTAACTTACTACTCAACCATCCCCAACTTTTCTTTTGCACCCCTCCCCTCCCAACCACCCACCCCAAAGATATCTTTGATTCCTTATTCCCCACCCCCCCCAAAAAAATCATTGCTTGTGTGCCTCTATAAACAAATACCTTCTGCATTGGTTAAAAAGGAGGAAGAAAGCACAGAGGCCAGGTCCAACATTAGTACAGAGAAGGTGCTTTAGCTGGTAGGCAATAGACAAGACTGGACAGATCTCAAAAGAAATGTTACTTTGTTCCCGATCCTGAAGGGACAATGTACACATCACCCTCCAGACTCTACTTAAATCCGAAAGCCGCTGTTTATTTTATTGTGCAATGCAAGTAAGTCACAAGACGATGTAGCACAAAACTTGGAGCAATTTTCAGCATGTTATTGTATGCGTGTGTGCGTGTATATACTCGAGAGCAATTCATACTCTTCAAAAGGTTAGTCCAGTGAACCAGACTGTTCAAGTGTTAAAAACAAACTATTGAGCAGTTAGTAGATTTGTACTGTAACGTTTATTAAAATAAATGCCAGGGTTAATAGAAACAGCAAACACCATGAAATAAAATGCAAGCATGTAAAAACATTTTTAACAAGAAACTTATTAAATGGATAATGAGTTAACAAGTCAGAAAAGGCAACACTCCCAATGATAGATTATGATTACGATGAATCTGTAATGGTTTCTGGCTATCAAAACCATAGGGGCCTCAAATTGGGAAGAAAAATTGTAAATGGTATATAACATACATACAAAATGAAGATAGAAAAATACATTATAAACTTGTAACAATGGTGGTAATTACAATACTATACATGTGTGTAAGCAATATGTTAAATATTGTACACAGCATATGTAATTGCTTTGCATTCAACCAACCATCACGTAACAGCAGTGTCTTTGAGCTACACAATGTAATTGAGGGAATACATAATACTGTCAAGAAAACTTTCAATGTTTTGGTTACAAAAAATAACACTGACAAAATAGAGTTTACATTAGTTGTATAAACTCAATGCAAGTTGGCAAAAATAATTAAAACATTGAAGGGCAGCAAGTAATAAACACATTGGAGATTGTTTCAAATTTGTTCTTTTGCACTTTGTTCTGAAGTCAAACACTGCAGCATTGTAGTTTAGTGATAATAGCTGGTTTGTTGGCTTTTTAATTAATAGGTAAAACTAAGCCAAGGTGGCCTTCATTTTGTAAGTGACCAATAGAAAACATTCTTTTAAACTGTTTACTCAAAAAAGGCTACAACTTTATGAAAAAATGGCACAATGAGAAAAATTGAAGGTATAAACAACTTAGGAAGACACAGGTGGCACAAAATACAAGCTAGTCGAGAAACTATTTCACACTTGTTGCATAGAATCAATGAACTGAATTCTTTAGACGGGCCTAATCTCATTAACTTTGAGTAGCTTCACACTGTCCACATACTGTTCTATCATCTTTTTGAATACTTTTTTTTTTGCCAACAAAGACTGCTTCCCTTCTCTCCAATGATGGACTGGCATGCATCAGACTCAAGTCAAACAATGTATGTTAGACACTTACAAATTGACCAGGCAGATATAAGGCACTATTTTGCTTTCTTTATGCTCCTCTCTTCTCACCCACAACCCTGCAAAACGCTAGATGCACTGTTTTGGTCTTCAGTTTTGTTTACAACCATCCAGTATAACTTCCATTACTTTATTTTTTAAATTTTTTTGTATTTTGTTACTGCAAGTAAGTATAAAAAGCTAAATTGTCAAAAATATATATTTCTTCACCAGCACCCTGTAAAAGTATCTAGTTTTCCTCTGTGGTTTAAATGCACTGTACTTATCTACACTTTAATAACATGTATATAGCAAATAGAATAGGCAAGCATGGCTTTCACATCCTTCTTAAAGAAGTGTCTACGGAGAAAATTAGAAACAGGTTTTTTTTTTTTGCATCCAGAAACATGACACATTATGAATGCACCTCAGTGTCAAGGTATATGTGAACAGTAAGAATGTTATTGGATGTACTTAAAATCAAGCTGAGCTCAAAATACAAAACTAATACATTGGATAAATGTAGGAAGCTCAAACTAAGCAAACAAAGACGGTAAATAGGTTTGGGGGAAAACTTGCCAGGCAGCTTTCATCTAACGTGCAAAACAATAATTGCTGACACTAGATGCGTTAACAACAAAAAATGTATTCTGTGCCCCAGCAGCTATATTTTAAAGATTTCTGACACTGTGGATTGTCTGTGTGGGCTGGTAGTACTGGCAGTAGATGTCAGGGTTTAGATTGAGAGTCAAATTTAAATCTAGAACAGATTTGAACATCAACACTCTTGGGGTAAAGAGGGAAAGGTTTAACAGAAGCATTACTGGTCATTAATTAAACAGAACATCAAAGTGGAGTACTTCACACAGTAGATTATTTTACCAATCTGGCAAAAGATGGAGGCTGTAAGGCTACAAAATAAAAATTTAAAACAGGAGAAACTATCCCTTAACGTTGTTGACTAATCTAACTGGTTGAAATCATTAATTTTGATAATTTATCTCATTTGCATTATGCTTCTCTCAACAGTTTCAATAACCTAGAAACTTTGTTTAGTAGCTTGCAATACTAAATGGTATCTTTATTCTGGTGTGATTCAAAAAAGTCAGAAGTGGCCTTAAAAAAGTTTGGCAAAAGAATAGGTACTGTACAAGAGATATTTCAAATCTTTGTCCTTAATTGTGGAGGTCAATATTACTTTGTACTGTCAGTGTTGAACTCTTCCCCAATATACTTGACCCAAGGTCCATCCATAATGAATCAAATGCGTTCAAAGACTTTGTAACTACAACATAAATTACATCAGATCTGCATCACATTTGTCCGTGGCAACTGCCTGTATAGCGCTCAATCCCTTGCCAGTGCTTTCTTACCATTCTTTAGGGAGAATCTTTTAAGAGATGATCACTGAGAAACAGTGGTGAGGGATGAACTGGACTTATTGCTTTAGTATTATTCAGTGCAGGTTCTGGTACCACACATTCACCCAACCAGAAAAGTCGTGGCTGGAGCTTTGTTTTTATAAACGTTGTTAGGTAACGAGACGAACAGACAGTGCCTCAGCTCGCTGCATTGAAGACAAGCAAGCATAGGCGATAACCAGTTAAATGATCAGCAGGCAGGCATGGTCAGGTCATCATTGGGTGAAGAGTTCAGAGGTCAAAGGTCATGGGTTAGTTGCCTGTGGCAGCTGGGTAGTTAGGAACATAAGAAAACAAAAAGATAGAAAAAAGATATTAGTGTCAGCTAGTGAAAACCCGATGACATGAAAACTAACCATATAACTAATAAAACCTATTTTTTTTGACAAAGAACTGAAACATAGTCAACCATGAGTAAAATTATGATTTGAGCGTGAAAACATGGTCAAACTTCTAACAAAGTAACAGAATATAGTAAGACTAATTAACAGTTAGTAGCAGTCATAAAGTTCAAGGCTGGAAGAATTTTTGTACAAAATATTTGTCCAAGATCAAAAAAGTTTAGAGCATTGGTCCATTACTTACAGCTCTAGTCCCCTAAAATACAAAGCAAGTAATTAAATACATAAAGAAAGGAAATTTTAAACTGATAAAATACACATGAAAATAGGCCATATTGTGTTTTTAGATACATCATGCCACATTCACTTCTGACCTTGCACTATGGTTCTTTCCCCTGCCATCCACAATGGACTGCTGCCACATCCTTGCCCAGGGCACAAGGTTCTGTTTTCCCCAGTATCCAAATTAGCTGGGAAGACCCCAAGTGGAATATCAAGAAAATCCAAAAAACAATGCCTCTTCTTGGAGAGGCACAAGTTTAGGGTTCTAAATAGCTGAAAACTGTGCTTTAGTTTTTGTATTCATTCCACAGACAATAGAATCCTGTTAAACTTTAGTCTTTCTCAAGCATGTGACAGCTTTTGTGGGGCAGAAAACATTTCAGATCAAAATTCTAGTGAATTCAAGTGTTCATTTTTGGTTAATAACTAGAAGCCTGTAACTTTACATACTGGGTACTGTTGAGATGGTGATCCTTTGGTCTCGTACAATTTGAATTGTGGTCCGGCCAGATTTTTGTAGGGTCCAGGACCCAGGACCATTGGATTCATCCAGCCCTGAAAGTCTATAAAAAAATTGTGGGAAGAAGAGACAGCAGAAGAATTCAAAATGCTTTTCCAAAGTTTGTCGAGTTGACTGCTATTAAACATTAGTATTTAACAACAGCAAAAAATGCAAGGGCAAAAGTTATTCTGACCAGAGATGAAAATTTACATTTACTTCTTTTGGAAACTATTTTGCCCCCTGAGATTCACTTCAAATTATACAATATTAAAAAGCATTGTTGCCATATTGTGTGTAAAAATACAATGTTAACCAGCTACTTCATAGAATATTGTCAGGAACCAACTACAAGTCTGAAAATGAATACTTGCAGGAAACAATCTACACAAAAATTGCTGCATCAGTTCCAAATAAACGTTTGCAGTTTCACTTGACATTACAAAAGTGCTTGGACATACAAATGGCTCTGAACTTATGGAGTACAATTAAATCAGAACTTAGCATTGCACATCTTGTATTATTCTTATAAAGAAACCACATTTTGGAACCAGTGGGAAGGCAGAGAAGAGACTACAATTTTGCAGGTACACACTGTCGCACTATACATACACACTCGCACTACACACACTTGCACCACACACACAGGAACCAAAATATACATTTAATAGTTTAAACACCTCTCCCGCAGACACACAAACATTAAGAGTATGCTATCTCGCTAGTGCTACTTGAAGCAGGTTGCCGTTCATTTTTATATGGAACATAAAAAGCACCATTAAATATCATTTAAAAAACTCCACAGGAAAGTAAAATCTCACTGACAAAAAGAGGCAATTCCAATAACAGTAGTTACCAGGGTAAAAATTGCAACACAGGAAAGCTAAACAACCAATATTTTATTCAGACTAAATCAGGAGCAAAACATATTTTGCAAATAACAAAAAAGAAATACAAACTCAGTGCTAATTTGAACAGTTTCAACAGAGTAGGCGTAGCCCTTGAATATATGCAGCACACCTACAGTAAACCCTCAGGTACCAAGGTTAACTGTAAACATATTTCCAACTCATGTAATAGAGGGTTGATTTTTGTCCAGACAGTTGCTTATATATGATTCCAGCTCCAAGAGCTACTACTCTACACTCTAACCTAAATTGTAACACTGAAGAGGCCATTACAGTCATAAAGACTTTCTCCAATAAAATATTTAAAATGTAAATTGTTTACAAGCCCTTATTACTGTCCTAAACTCAAATGCAACTAACCAACTTTGAACCAGCCATTATAAAATGCTTCTAGTTCCGAGATTTATATTGCCTTGCAAATGTTAAGAAAAATCTAGATTGCTTGAAGCATTTATTAGATAAGAGATTAATAATGAAATGTGGACATTTTAGTAGTTTCAGAACTTGAGCTTCCCAATTTTAAAACCCCCCAAATCGCAGCAACTAATCCTGCTTTACAAAAGTATATATACTTTTAGTATGATTCAACTTATTTTTTGTGAAGTCACAGATGGAGGATGGATTTACATAAAATGGCCAATTATATTTAGTGCAAGCAAAACAGATTTGCTTTTTATTTCGGACTTATTATTTACTGCTTACATTGCATCATTCAGGAATGTAAAGAATTTTATTTTTAAGTTTGTAGTGTTCTTTATTGTTGACTGGAATAAATCAGTTTTGGTGTCACAGTTGGTCATTTCACACTCCCCAATTCATTAAACCAAGTACTTCCTGCCCTTGAAAGTCACGGTTTTAATATTGATCAAAGTAAATGCCATTTTGGCTACAAAACTAAACTAACCTCTGTCTGCGGTCACAACCCTTTGGTAAGGATGGACACGCGAATCATGCCTCCGAACTTTAGTTGCCATCGCACCTAGTTAAATTGCAACAAGTCCAAAAAGAGTTAGAATATTTTTCTTAAAAAAAAGGAACTCAAAAATTGGTGAAGTAGTACACATTTCAATAATAACAGCACAATGACTTGAAAAAATTATGCAAAAGTAAATTTAGGTAGTCTTGCCAGACAACAATGCTTTACTAACTGCTTATCTCTTAATACTGTGCGCTGGGGCTGTAAAAGGGTCTCATTTCAATGGATACTGCAAATAGGAGCTACATATCAGGCAAGTTTTTACAGTCTCATGTACATTTAATCAATTTGGACAAAAGCAGTACAACTTAAGCATTTAGGGATAGAAGTTGTTGGTTGTCAATATGCAAACACCCCAAAAGAGGTTTTGCATTATTTGTTGCACTGCCTTTTTATCCAAGCAAATTACTCAAATGCAGCCTCATTTTTGTTTGCTGTTTGAAATATTCCAGTATGTAAAAACTGACTGAAAAATCTGTGCATTTTACCCACTTTTAGTTGCAATTGTTTATGGACTGTTTTATAATGCCGTCTAGTAATTTCCAAACTATCCACACTTAAGCTCAAAGCTCTCCTTTCCTTCAATTGATTAAAAAAAAAATTTAAATCCTTAAACTGGACACAAATTGATAGGATTACTATAAACTGAGATTAAAATGAACCCTGTAGTCAAATGAAATTACAGGATTTGTTTCAATAGCATCTAGGATAACTCTTTACCAAAGCATAGAGGGCAAAGGAAGAAAAGTTATATTCAGAAAATGGCTTTGCTTCTTTATAACGTTGTGATATATAAACTCACTAAAATGCGTTATTCGTTATGAATGATCACATGTAACAGATAAAGATAGCCGTTATTTAACAAGGGACGATTCTGCATAACTTAAAAGCATAATTCTTCTAAACAGAGGTTTATTACCAATTTTAACATGTAGAGTGAGCTGTATATCCTCTGCAAAACCTACAGATTACAGTGGGCCTTGTTACAAGTTTTGTGATGTTAGGTAAACAGCACCACACAAATACGTTATCTCCTTAATTATACTCATGTGCTATGTTGTTAATTAAGTTAGCACCAGTAAATGTTCAAGAAAAACTGTGGGCATCAGTTTACACATGTAACTTAGTGCAGAAGAGAGATCTGGAACCATAGTAAAAACCCATCAGCATCCATTGATAAGCAGTTAGTAAAAATAAAGAGTACAAAAATAAATGAGCCTTGCACCAAGCAGAGATTGAAACACTGCAGATTTGGATCATGAGTGCCAGTTTGGCAAGTGTCAGTGTGTTACAAGGGTTGATCAGTGGTTAGTGTGCATGTGTGCTATAAAGATCAGATTCCAATACCTCTTGCTCTACCAGATAATGAAAGAAACATACTTGACTCAAACAACACTTGCTGTTTTATGTTATGTTACCAACAGGAAAGGAGGTCAGAATCGGTATTTCCAGATTTTGCAGCGGAGTTTTCTTCATTAATTAAAGCATTTTTTAAGCATCACCCAATCTGGATCCAATTCACAGGCACAAAGACAAGAGGTTCCATTGTAATGATTAACCCTTAAAAGCCTTAGCCACAGCATTTGTTTACAAATGATAATTTCTCTTCAGTTAGCAGGTTATGGGTTAATTTACCACTGCTTACAGATTAATGCTTCTTCAGAGATCAAAGCACCAACTCACTATTTCGGGGGTGAAAAAGTCAAAGTTTGGTAGGCCGAAAAAAGTCTTGGATTGAAATATTAGTCTTCACCTGACCTTCAAAATCACTGAAGCTACATCTTTTTAAAAGGCAAGGCCTTATTCACATGATAGGCCAAGCAATTAACAACCTAGATGCAGTTCAGAATTCTCTATAAATTGACTAATTGTATCTTAAAATCAAACATAAAATCCTTAACTGTGCCCATTTCTGAATTATCCACAATTTTACATAGTGGATCAAGATCCATTGGAAAATTAGACAGAAATTAAAGACATTGCAATATAAAAGAATAGAAACTTTCACTATTTAAATTTGGGTTGGATTTAACCCCAGGCAATAGACAAGAACAAATGAAGTGTCCTTATTCATTGCATCACCCAGTTCCCGGCATATTTCTTGCAATTTTCCATTCGGAGGCAGATTAAAAAATATTCTAAGTTATTTATCACTCTTGAAATCTAATATCCTTTGTGGGAAAGCTGATAACAAACCCCTTTAATTTTGGTACTTTTTGATTTATCACCGTACATATCATCTCCTTGCTGCTCCAAGTAGTTTGATAGGATATATGATGTGGCATTCTTCCAATCAGGTCTTCAGTGTATCCACCTTTCAACATCGCTACAAGGGAACACTTGTCTCAAAAAAAAGTGCTTAGGTACTTTAAACCACTGACCGTGTCCTTAAGTCTTAGGAAATATTGTATGATGTTGTAAAGCCTGTCAAATACTGAACACCCTGTACCCAAAATAAGCATGGCTATACTGCTTGTGTTTCAATGTGCTTGGTCAGACTCTTCACTTCTTCTGAGGAAGTTATTTTTCCTGAGGATTCAGACACATGTCCCATGCATTCTTAGCCTTTTGTTGGAAAAGCCATACCTAAGAACAAACAATCAGCAAGATAAGACAGTTAAACATTTTAACTTGGAAGAATCCAAAATTGACATTGCACAACACATTCATTGGTTTGTCGTAAAAATTACACAAGGGAACGGTTATGAACTTTCCATTACGATGGAAGCCTTTTGTCTCCTTGCAAACCCCCTTTACTTATGCTCAAACAGTCTGGTGTACTCTTGTTGTCTTATTGAACTAGGAGAACCGGGCATTTTTTAAAAAAATTGTTCATTCATGGGAGGTGGGTGTGCATGTTACTGCCCATCCAAGATTGCCTGTGAGAAGGTAGGACTAAGCTGCCTTCTTGACTCACTGCAGTCCATGCAGCACCCACAGTGCTGTTAGAAAGGGAGTTCCAAGATTTGATCCAGTGACAGTGAAGGAATGATGATATAGTTGCAAGTCAGGATGGTGTGACTTGGAGGCGAACTTGCAGGTGCTGACCTAGTCTTTCTAGGTGGTACAGATCTTGGGTTTGGAAGGTGCGGTTGAAGGAGCATCTGGAATCTGATCTAACTGAGTGGCAGGGCATGCTTGAGAAATTGAGCAACCTACACCTGCTCCTATGTAGTGAGAAGGGGGTAAATAATTTAGTATTTTGACAATTCTATTCGACCATTAAAAGTTAGATCAAAATTTAAAGATTTTAAAAAAAGATTTTTTAATATAGAGTACCCAATTCTTTTTTATCCAATTAAGGGGCAATTTAGCGTGGCCAGTTGGCCTACCCTGAACATCTTTTTGGGTTGAGGGGGTGAGACGCACACAGACACTGGGAGAAAGGTCAGAATTTTTAAATTACGTTCTCACTTTACTAAGCAACAGGATGAACTCCCATTTTAGCTTGAAAATATCTAGAAAATGCGCAACATTAGATTGGCTTGACTAACAGTAGCTGAAATAGCAAACACTACTTTCTCACCCCAAGGTCTTCAAATACCCCAAATCACTTCATGAGAAAATAAAATGTTTTTATAGGAGCTGGCAGCATGGGGATGATTGCAAATTATGTCACCATAATCTGAAGGTTGAATGATCGGGAAAGAAGAATTTAAATCCCACCACTGCAGCTGGGGAATTTAACTGCAATTAAATAAAATCTAGAAACATGAAACTACAGAATTTCCATTAGTGATCCCGATGAGTTTTAATGTATTTTAAGGAAGGAAATCTGCTGCTCTTAGCCAGTCTGGCCAATGTGGGAATTCAAACCGACAAAAATGTGGTTCAATTTTGGCTGCCCTCTGAAATGGCAAGGAAGCTTCACAGTTTTATAGAAATTGGCAATAAATGCTGGCCTTTCCACGGATGCCCATTATCCAATGAACAAACAAAAATGAAATTTCACAAACTGCATAATTCTCTTTTGTTCCAATTTTTCCAGAAGGAATATAGCTTGCAATCATTTCCCCAGTTTCATAGTCAAGATGGCCATTTTAACACCTACATACTGCAAATCATTAAAACCATATCACTATTTTTTCTTTTTAAATTTCCAGTCACTGTTATAGCACAAAATAACTATTTCTACAGGGCAATTTGTCCAAGCATGGTAAAATAAGTAGTATTTTATAATATATATGTTCACCTTTTATAAAAGCTTTTATCAGAAAGTGCACTGTTCAATAAAGCATATCACTAGTTGGTTTCCTCTTCTGCTGTCTCACCCACTGCTACGAATGCCTCTTGTATCTACTACACTGCCTTGCAGTTGACAGGAAATGCTCTCCACTATATTGCTTTGAAATTTGTTATTCATTTCAATTCATAATTTATCTTATCTATTCCACTCAACACTGAATGTATCGAGTAGATTCAAAGTGATTGATAATCAATTAAAAGGTCAGTTAATTTTAATTTATAAGTAGAACAATGTGTCGGGGGGGGGGGGGGGTGGAAAGAGACACACTGGGATCCCACAAGGCAACTCTTTTGGAGTCCTTGAATTTTGTCTTGGAATTCAGTCTGCGGGTAGGATCTTTAGCTTCCCTGATGAATTCCAGATCCACAATGTCAATGCCAAAAAGGATTTTCACATCTACATGGATGGCAGGTGACTAAAGCAATCCCAACCCAACGTACTTGGGAGCAACCAGAGACAGGACTCTGTCCTTTCGCGAACATCTGAAAAAAACAGCAGCAAGTGTCAAAACCAGAAGCAACCTCCTAACCAGCTTGCTGGATGGACATGGGGTACTGCTGCCACAACACTCAGCTGCAGAGTAAGATAGGTCAAGTGCTGAGATCCAGAGTATTGTACATCTGTCTGTAATCTCTCACAGATCTTGTTGGCACTCAATCAAATACAAGTGTTCATCGCAACTGGAACCCTCTGCTCAGCACACCGCCCCTGGCTTCCTGTCCTCACAAACGTACTCCCCCAAACATCCACCGAAGGACAAAAACCCACAAGCTGGTTGAAACCATCTGTGCTGCACCTCACCTACCAAAACAATGGCGATCTGTTCAACCGCCCCATTGCCCACCGTCCATCTTGCAGCCCCAAATGGAGCAACCTTCGCAAGAAAGATCTACCAGCAGTCGTCCTTTGGATCAAGGGATGGAAATCGCCAGAAGTCACAACAAATTCCTTGCGACAAACTCCATCTGTATAATGGCAGGCTTTGAGCTACCCCACAGCAAGTAAACAAGTTCAGGACCAGCCAAGACCCCTTTACAGCCAAGCTCCACAATTGCAGTCTCCGCGCAAATCCCTTATGCTCTTGTGGAGAGGCACAAGCAATGCTGCACATCAAGGAAGAGACGTAATTTGCAGACTAATCACCTGAAGTTCAGCAAACGAGGTAGCTATCTTTTGGCCTCTGGGATTTGCATTCACTAAGTAAATTATGTGGTATTATTCAGAATGAGAGCACTTAAGTGACCTTTTTTCAATGTAATGCTAATTTTCATCTGGCTACATGCACCTGTGTACACACCTTAAAGTAATAGGTACTGCAATCCTCTAAAGCGGACAAAGCCATAAAATTTTATAACAAGTATTTTTGTTTTAGGACCCCCCAAAAATTCTGAAAAACAATGTTAACACTTAAAATCTTACTTTATGACTTTGCTTACCTAGAACCCCAGCTGGCTCCATTGGATATTCCAGTAGTGATGCAGCTGGTGCCAGAGCATATGGGTACTCGTAGGGTGTTGTATAGATTATACCAGCTTCTGGCGATGATACTAAGGCAGTTGGATGAGGGGTTCCATTAGGCATAACTGCAGTTGTCTGAATTGGCCTAATTATATTCATTATGGCAGGACCAGCTGGCGTAGAGGCACGCAAGGCAGCTGGTGGAAGCATGGGTGCAGCTGGTCCAGTTATCAGTCGTGGACCCTGTGACGTTGCTGCAAGAGAAAAGGCAAGGGTAGCTGCAGTAAGCAACGGGATTGAGGAGGGGAAAAAGGGTGGTGAGCAGGAAACAGGAGGGAAAGAATTAAAGAAAAAGTATGACAGGGAAGGAAAACAGGAAATTAGTCCATGCAATGATCACATGTATCCACACAAGCAGCCCCATTGCAAGCTGATCTCCCATTACCAATATTCATCAAGCAAAATTTAAAGAAAATAGACTGTGCCAACTAAAGTGATATAGACAGCAAATTTCATAAGTAAACATAAACCTGTAGTTGAAATAAGCCATATAAGCAACATTTAACACCAGTCATCTGAGATCAAGTGTGTATCTAACCCCCTCTTTTTGTTTCTAAAATAGCACATGCTCAAACAACGTCTATAATATTCTGAAGTGAAAAATATGAAGACAATGTGTCAATTTCCTTCAGATTTTTCAATCAAAAACAAATGTGTATGACTACTCTATATATTTCAATCTTAATTCTTAAAATGGATTTTTGGTTGAATCAATCTCATTATTTTGAGTTTCAAATGTTACATACAATACCCACAGATCTCAGATAAAACTGTAAAATGAATAAACATAGCTACATGCCCCAATTATTCTCAGGTACAGGCAGTGGAACTTTTAAATGGTATAGTATTGAATTCTTGTATTCAGCTGCATTCAAACGAGTGCAAAATTTATTAAAGATTTGACCAAAAAAACGCAGTTATGTTGCGTACATGCAAGGTGATGCCACTTGTTCACAGCCAAGTTTCTCAACAGAAATTCAGTCTATCATAAGAGCAATGCTGAAATATCAGAAAATGCTTTAAAATACTCAGATTAGACAGCACGTGTAGAGAGAGAAACGAAAGTTACAGTTGAAAAGGTTTTATATTTGATTCTCTCTCCAGACACGTTGCCTGACCCAATGAATATTTTCAACCTTTGCTGCTTTTATTTCAGATTTCCTGGATCTGGCAATATTTGGCTTTAGTATCAGAGCTAAGCAATCAGATTGTGTACTACGTGAACTTGTATGACAAATACTGCTGCTACATATCATCAGTTCAGGTGGCCATGGGCGACTGAGTTTGCACATTCTCCCCGTGTCCGCTTGGGTTTCCTCCGGGTGCTCCGGTTTCCTCCCACAGTCAAAGATGTGCAATAAGATGGATTGGCCATGCTAAATTGCCCCGTATTGTTCAACAGATAGGTGGGGTTACGGGGATAGGGTGGGGAGTGAGCCTAGGTAGAGTGCTCTTTCGGAGGCACGGTACAGATTCAATGGGCCGGATGGATTCGTTCTGCACTGTAGGGATTTTATGATTCTAGGTGGAACCAAATATTATAATTAACCAATTTCTGTCACTTTTAACTACAAGCTAGAATTAGTTCTGGAACTATCCCTCAAAAGTGTGGGTATCGTCACATCGGCTACATATTTTGAATATTCCAGAAGTGTCGGCCAGATACTTGAATGGTCAAAAAAATGTATCAATTGGCATCACCTCATCCATGTATTCAGTATGCAGAGCTACATACTTATGCACAATCATGCAAGTGAATATTCTGAAAGAAAACTGATCATTTAAGACAAGAAGTGGGTAAAATATGAATTAAGACAATACTCCACTCACAAAAGAAAATTCTTATCTATTACTTCAAGGTTCAGATTAAACTGAAAACAAAACTGATTAAAACAAGTATTTAGGGTGCCAACAAAACTGGTCTCTCAATTAAGTTTAGCATACATTTGATAGATGTTGCTCAAGGAAATCCTCAATAGTTCAAATCATCCAGTTCCCATTTCCTCCAGTCCTTAACTAGAGTTTCAGAATTTGATCAATTTTAAACAAACCAATTTGTTGCCATCCTGTAATTATTGAATGCATTTATATACTAAGCTTACATACCAGTAATCTTATTCAAAATAGTTTTTAAGATGCTAAGTTCAGTTTTAATCTTCTTCATTAGAAAACGGTCAGCAATAGCTTAAAGAATAGCTTCAAATTTTAAAATGGGTGATATACAACTACAGCAGCTTTCAGCCACACCCACCCATTCTCCTGAAAGCATGAGTTTATGACTAGACAGGCGGAACACAATAGCCCATGTAGACAGCTTCTCCATCACAAGTAGTTAAAAGGAAATTACAAGTTCAAGACACCTTGCAGTGGTTCACAAACACAATTGTCTGAAATTGGAAGATATTCAATTTCCCAGCACTACTTGCAGCATGTCAACATTTACTGCTAGACAAGGCGACGTAGCCAACATGAGAGCCGTTGACACCGTACATGCCCGTTAAAGGCTTTTCAAGGTATAGGTAGTTATATCATCAGGATAACTTGAGCCCAGCTGGGAACTGCAGGGATTGACCACTTATTTAGTTACTTTTACACAAGAGGAATCAGTCTAGATTTGCATCCAGTCAATGGCTCCAACCCACCCACTGGACCGAGGAGAAATCAGACAGCACACTTGTTCACTGGCCTACACTAGCTCCTAGTTAAGTAAAACAATTCTAAAATTTACATAATGGTTTTTAAATTCCTCCATCACCTCAGCACTCCCCATCTTTGCAACCTCCTCTAGCCCGACAATCTTCCAAATCTCTGCATTCCACCAATTCTGGCTCCTTGACCATCTGATTTTAATCGCCACTTTCAGCTGTGTGGGTCCCAAGCTCTGGATTTCCCTCCCCAAATCTCTTCACTGCTTTCTCTCTCCTTCAAGATGCTCCTTTAAAATCTTTGGCCAAGCTTTTGGGCACCTGCTTTAATACCCCTTATGTGGCTCGGTGCCCCTCTTGTAGAGCATTTTACTATGTATGTTAAGGCAGTATATGAATACAAGTTCTTGGATGTTGACAAATGAAGGCATTGTAACCCACTGCATAACCCAGTATCCCAAGCTATTAAGTGCATCATATTAAATAAAAACAATTACAAATAAAATGCAGTTCCCTTACGTGCTTTGATATTGGCATCTCTGTAGGTACCATTAAGAATAGCTAATTCCATCAGTTGCATCTTCTTCAAATTGTCTTCGCCCTCTGCCTGCAATAAGAGCCACCATTGTTAATTATACTAGTGAAGTTATTCTTAGCACTGCTTCTAATTGAGGACATACATTGCCATCTACTCCATGGTTGTTGTGTAATTGAATGACAAGAAACAGCACCAGAAACCTTGTCTTATTCGAAGTTAGGATCTAGATAGCTCAAATGTATTCGGGGAAGGCTACATAGAGTTGACCAACAAAATGAATTCCACAATATTGTCAGTGGGGTGGGGAGTCACATTTTCAACAATATTTCCTACTACCAGATAAGAGAGCAGAACCCAGATGGATTGAGAGGGAGGAAAAGAAAAAAGTTATGCAAAAAGTGGAACACACAACTGATTTAACTGGGATGGTAAAATTAAACTGCATCAGACCTAATTTGCAGAAACCAATATAAAACACTCATGGTTATTTTACAAAGAGCATTGGGAGGGTGGGATGGTAAGCAAGGTACGGTCGATATGGACCACGCCCAGGACAGTAAACCTATATTTACATACACACTCATTTATTATAGGTTACCCATTACCTGTAGGGGTAGAAAAGGTTCATTGCAAACATTTAGAAATATTCACAGAAACTTTAGATTTTTGAAAATTCTCCTCTTTTGCCACCGTCTCTCTTGCCAATTATTTTTCTTCAATGGCAACTTAGTACAACTGCTCCATCGCTGTGAGGAAAGTGATTTTTAAAGAGTGTCATGAATGGTCTTTGAAAATTTTCCTATAGTTAGCAGAAACAGAAACAAATCACCAAAACCATATTGCACTGGAGAAGGGAGGAGATGCTACCTCCTCAGAGAACCCAGGTTAGCAGTTTGGTTGACACTTCCATAGAGGGAAAACAGGTGAAGTGAAACAGAAAGTAAATGCAACTTCAAGTTCAGGAGGACTCAAACTTGCTTGAGGTTATTCCCCACCTGGTAGCTTCAACTTAGGAGGGGGTTTGGGGGGGGGGGGGGGGAACGACGACAGACACTTCAGGAAAAAGAAATGAATAACCCAAGATCTCAATGCTTTCCTAAGCCCTTTCCTGTATGATCTGCTCCCAGAAGTGCAACAAAAGCTATCAAGTACCCCTCTGATTTTCTGAGCACCATTAGACCACAGTAAAGTGCAGCTGTTAATAATAAAAAACGCTGATGGCCAGGGGAAAGAAATTGTATTTCATTGGCCCACTGCATTATGAAAGTAGTCAGGTTTGTACATTTTAAGCCAATCAAGGAGTGCTGCAGTTTACAGTGCTGGCTGAATTCTAACTTGTAGACAGTAACTTGAAAAAGGCAAATCCAACAGTCAGAAGTTGGAGCTTGCCAACTGTCCAAGAATATAAGGAAATAGGCGCACCAGTCGGCCATTTGGCCCCTCAAGCCTGCTCTGGCATGATCATGGCTGATTGGATTGCGACCTCAATTCCACCTACCTGTCTACTCCCCATAACCATGGACTCCCTTGTCCATCTACAATCTAACTCAGCCTTAAGTAAATTCCCACGGGCAACAATTCTTTCTATTGTCCGATGCACTCGGGAGCTCCATCATCTTAAAATAAAATCAGGTTTGCCTATCTCACATATGCAGCATGCGTCTCACCCAGTCAATGGTGACAGTCAGAGATGAATTACTGCTGCTTCTGCCTGGAGACAAGGCTGGCTAATCTTCGCAAGAAAGCCCACGGTTCAGATACTGTGCATAGACAGGTGGTACTGCTTTACACTATTTGATAAATTTGCAGGTTATAAAGTTAAATAGACTCCTGGGAAATAGATACCATTCAGCCACTATGCTACATTTTGCTACCTTTTGGCAGCTGTGCTGTAAACCGGGAGTGATGGATACATTTTCTACAAAGCAATCACTCACCTCTACTCAAACCCTCCCCTCCACAAAGTGTTTGGCAAACATACTAGAACCAGTACATCCCATTCAAAAATATTGATGAGATGTTAAAGATTTGGGTGTTTTCATCAACATTTTGCTCTTGATTATAAGCAATCCTTTCATAGGGTGCATCCTTGGTTCCACCCAGAGTGCTGTTCCGTCTGGTCCCCAGTGCTGAACGGCACTCACCCGAGGTCTCAGAGTTTAAGGGGATGAATCCCAGTCTCAGGTACCTCGGGAATCTGCACATTAGAGTGAGACCTACTGTTTGCCAAAAAGCGATCCCACCCACAATGGGCGCGATTTACATCGCAACATGCTGTGAGGTCGCATTAGATCTCGCGAGGCGTTGAGAGCCAGGTAGGTCCTGGGAGCAGTCTCCCGTTTGTTTTTATACATCGGCCACGCTGTGCCATGTGAGCTGAATTTCCAGGGCAGCCATTGGATTACACCCAATTCATTTTTTCCAATTAGGGGGCAATTTAGCGTGGCCAATCCACCTAACCTGCACATCTTTGGGTTGTGGGGCGAAACCCATGCAAACATGGGGAGAATGTGCAAACTCCAAACAGACAGTGACCCAAAGCTGGGATCGAACCTAGGACCTCAGAGCCGTGAGGCTGCAGGTCTAACCCACTGCACCACCATGCTGTCCCCTAAAGCATACATTTTAATGCAAATTGTTGATGCAATTTTTTTCATATTGGCGAAAGTAAAAATCTAAAATTACTCTGCCTATTACAATTCACGGATCATTTACACATCTTAGCCTCAACTATTCAATTAGGACCATTTTTGATGGTATTCTAAAGCTAGGTGCTCAAACAGGTTCTTTATATTGTTGACCATCAAGCAGTAGACCTTTATCCTAAATGACCATATGCTGCACCCAAAATTTCCAAAATAATGAGTCAGGTAAGGTAATCAGTCAACAAGGCTAAGAGAGAAGTTGTGTTAATAGCCTGTTTGCGTATTGGGGGATATTTACACAAGACATACACACCAGACTGGGCCTGCAGTACTTCTGTAAAAGTTATCAAATTTAGTTTGCATGCGTAACAGGCAAACATTCAAAGCAATTTACAACCACTAAAACTACCACCGCCATCCACACAGTATCATATGCCAAACTTACTTCCTCCTCTCCAGCTTTCAGTGACCAGCACTGAAACTTGAACTGCCACACTAGTACATTTAGCAAGAATAACCAGTTCCATTTATTCCTTCTCTCCTGAAAACACCAACTCTTACTGGTCCAAGCTCAAGAGAGTTCATGAGCTGTTTTGAGTTTGGGCGAGAAAGAGGTGGAGGGAGATTAAGAGGGAGAGGAAGTAAAGGAGGAAGTGGAGAAGGATTGAAAAAAGGAGAGATGGGGAACAGATGGGCTAAGAATGAATCAGTCTAATTATAATCTCACTTTGAATACAAAAGCTGGGAAACGAGATATTCCCTTTCGCCGGAGACAGATACGACAATTACTGTTTCTTAAAAGTGGCTAAGTGCACAAACCTGTGACCAAGGCAGTATGGCCTTCTAGGCACACAGTGTTCACTCACTCAAGGGGCCGCGTGTACTACTGCAGGTGCAACAACAACCTTAACAAAGAACAAAGAGAAGTACAGCACAGGAACGGGCCCTTCGGCCCTCCAAGCCTGAGCCGACCATGCTGCCCATCTAAACTAAACTATTCTACACTTCGGGGGTCCGTACCGCTCTATTCCCATCCTATTCATGTTTTTGTCAAGATTCCCCTGAAACGTCACGAGCGTCCCTGCTTCCACCACCTCCGCCGGCAGAGAGTTCCACGCACCCATTACCCTCGGTGAAAAACTTGCCTCGTACATCTCCTCTAAACCTTGCCCCTCGCACGTTAAGCCTATGCCCCCTAGTAATTGACTCCTCTACCCTGGGAAAAAGCCTCTGACTATCCACTCGGTCCATGCCCCTCATAATTTTGTAGACCTCCATCAAGTCGCCCCTCAACCTCCGACATTCCAATGAGAACAAATCAAGTTTATTCAACCTCTACTAATGGCTAATGCCCGCCATACCAGGCAACATCCTGGTAAATCTCATCTGCACCCTCTCCAAAGCCTCCACATCCTTCTGGTAGTGTGGCAACCAGAATTGAACACTATACTCCAAGTGTGGCCTAACTAAGGTTCTATACAGCTGCAACATGACTTGCCAATTTTTATTCTCAATGCCCCGGCCAATGAAGGCAAGCATACCGTATGCTTTCTTGACTACCTTCTCCACCTGTGTTGCCACTTTCAGTGACCTGTGGACCTGTCCACCCAGATCTCTCCGACTGTCAATACTCGAGGGTTCTACCATTCACTGTAAATTCCCTACCTGTATTAGACCTTCCCAAATGCATTACCTCACATTTGTCCGGATTAAACTCCATCTGTCAACTCTTCCCCCAAGTCTCCAAATGATTTAAATCCTGCTGTATCCTCTGACAGTCCTCATCGCTCTCCGCAATTCCACCAACCTTTGCATTGTCCACAAACTTACTAATCAGACCAGTTACATTTTCCTTCAAATAATTTATATATACTACGAACAGCAAGCGTTCCAACACTGATCCTTGCGGAACACCACTAGTCACAGCCCTCCAATCAGAAAAGCACCCTTCCATTGCTATTCTCTGCCTACTTTGACCTTGCCAGTTCTGTATCCACCTTGCCAGCTCAGCTCTGATCCCGTGACTTCACCTTTTGTACTAGTCTACCATGAGGGACCTTGTCAAAGGTCTTACTGAAGTCCATATAGACAACATCCACTGCCCTACCTGCATCAATCATCTTTGTGACCTCCTCAAAAAACTATCAAGTTAGTGAGAAACGACCTCCCATTCACAAAACCTTTCTGCCTCTCGCTAATACGTCCACTTGCTTCCAAATGAGAGTAGATCCGGTCTCGAAGCATTCTCTCTAGTAATTTCCCTACCACTGACGCAAGGCTCACCGGCCTGTAGTTCCCTGGATTACCCTGGCTACCCGTTGTGAGCAAAGGTACAACATTGGCTAATCTCCAGTCCTCCGGGACATCACGTGAAGACAGTGAGGATCCAAAGATTTCTGTTAAGGCCTCAGCAATTTCCTCTCTTGCCTCCTTCAGTATTCTGGGGTAGATCCCATCAGGCCCTGGGGACTTATCCACTGTAATATTTTTCAAGGCGCCCAACACCTCGTCTTTATGGATCTCAATGTGACCCAGGCTATCTACACACCCTTCTCCAGACTCAACATCCACCAATTCCTTCTCTTCGGTGAATACTGATGCAGAGTACTCATTTAGTACCTCGCCGATTTCCTATGGCTCCACACATAGATTCTCTTCCCTGTTCTTCAGTGGGCCAACCCTTTCCCTGGCTAATCGCTTGCTTTTTATACGCGTGTAAAAAGCCTTGGCATTTTTCTTAACCCTATTTGCCAATGACTTTGTGACCCCATTTAGCTCTCCTGACTCTTTGCTTAATTTCCTTCCTACTTTCCTTATATTCCACGCAGGCTTTGTTTCTTCCCAGCTTTCTAGCCCTGACAAATGCCTCCTCGTTCTTTTTGACGAGGCCTACAATATCTCTCGTTATCCAGGGTTCCCGAAATTTGCCATATTTATCCTTCTTCCTCACAGGAACATGCCGGTCCTGAATTCCTTTCAACTGTCATTTGAAAGCCTCCCACATGTCAGATGTTGATTTACCCTCGAACATCCGCCCCCAATCTAGGGCCTTCAGTTCCCACGCAATAGTGTTATAATTAGCTTTCCCCCAATTTAGCACATTCACCCTAGGACCACTCTTATCCTTGTCCACCAGCACTTTAAAACTTACTGAATTGTGGTCACTGTTCCCGAAATACTCCCCTACTGAAACTTCTACCACCTGGCTGGGCTCATTCCCCAATACCAGGTCCAGTACAGCCCCTTCCTCAGTGGGACCATCTACATATTGTTTTAAGAAGCCCTCCTGGATGCTCCTTACAAACTCTGGCCCATCCAATCCCCTAGCACTAAGTGAGCCCCAGTCAATATTGAGAAAGTTAAAGTCTCCCATCACAACAACCCTGTTGCTTTTACTCCTTTCCAAAATCTGTCTACCTATCTGCTCCTCTATCTCCCGCTGGCTGTTGGGAGGCCTGTAGTAAACCCCCAATATTGTGACTGCACCCTTCATATTCCTGATCTCTACCCATATAGCCTCCCTGCCGTCTGAGGTGTCCTCCCACAGTACAGCTGTGATATCCTCCCTAACCAGTAGCGCACTCCCCCACCCTTTTACATCCCCCTCTATCCTACCTGAAACATCTAAATCCTGGAACGTTTAGCTGCCAATCCGGACCTTCCCTCAACCAGGTCTCTGTAATGGCAACAACATCATAGTTCCAAGTACTAATCCAAGCTCTAAGTTTATCTGCCTCACCTGTTATACTTCTTGCATTAAAACATATGCACTTCAGGCCACCAGTCCCGCTATTTTCAGCAACACCTCCCGGTCTGCTCTTCCTCAGAGTCATACTGGCCCTATGCCCTAGTTCTCCCTCAATTTTTTCACCTTCCGGCCTATTGCTCCGGTACGCACCCCCTGCCATACTAGTTTACCCTCCCGTGTGACACTAGCAAACCTTCATTTATATAACTCGTTTAACATAGTAAAGTATCCTAAGGCATTCACAGAAGCACTCAAGACAAAATCTGGCACCTTGCCGCAAAGTAGTATGACGTTTAGTTGGAGAAGTAGCTTCTGAGGAGTAGCGAAGCAACAGAAATTTATGTCAAGTCGATTTTGGGACTAGGTTCACAAACTACAAAATTACTGTACCTCGGTACACGTGACAATAAACAAATCCAATCCAATCCAAATTAAATCTAGTAATTGTAATTCCAAAATCTTCTAGGCTTTAAATCATCAGTCAACAGGCCAAAGATGTGCATTGGGACCCTGTGGTAGTTCTGACACACACCTACATGGGAATTGCTCAGGAGGTTTCAACTTCCAATGGGGAATTCCCCTGGTCCTGGGATTCTCCATGAAAGAGTTGAGTTGGAAACTTTGGTCAGATCTGTACAACCTACATAGTTACACAGGAAATGTTAAAACAGGTTAAAAACCTAGTTCAACACCTGGGTAACTCCACAAGTGATCCATCCCAAATCACTCCTTCTGAACCCCCAATCTTTATCTATTCATGAATATTCAAACTGAATCTTTAAAAACTTACCATATAGCAGATGCTGCTGTCTACTCCGGTCTGAGGGAGTTCCCCGATGGATCGTTGTGCTGGGAAAGCAGGGCTCAGAAAGCCCTAGTAGAAATGTGCAGCTGCATTGAGTCGGGGAATTTCTGAGCGCAGCAGCAATCAAGCAATGAGTGCTACTGCTCCAAGATCCGGGTTATTTTTGACATCTCTAATCAGTTTGAGGTCAAAGGGGACTTAATGTATAAATCGATAGGCAGTCTATGGGAAGAAAGGCTGTTGTTCTATATTTTATTTTGTTTGAACACTTGCAACCTTTCTCTGAACTGTGCATTACAGTACAATTGCTTTGTAACTGGGGATTAAAGAACCACATTGCATTATTTATTTTTAGTTCTCCCAGGTACAAGTCTCAAAACCCCTCATCAAATCAGAATAGCCGCAAGTAATTTAGTCAGCACTCAAATTAATTCCAGCATTCTTCTGCAATATCCAGGTCAAACTGTCGATTAATTTTACTACAACAATTAAGTTTCAAAGTAATCTGAACCAGTCTATTGGTATTTTCAGTACTGTGCATCTTGAAAATTAGTTTCTATTGCAAAAATGTTCCTCTGGATCCAATTATGCAGCGTAGTTCAATATTCCAGGTCTTAAGGTGATCAATCCTTTAATAAAAGGATGAACTAGTCAAGCATCTTAGGATTTTCCAGGCCAAATACAATTTTGCATCTTTGACAAACAGTTTTTCTTCCCCCTTTCCCAAAACTGTCAATTTGTGCTAGGGTACAACAGGCAGAGTATGGAGCAGGATTCAGCCTGCATGGTTCAATTGAAAAGACTCAATATAATATTGGTTGGGAAATCGATATGAACTGTTCCACATTAACAAAATGCTGCCAAACAGCTATTTTCCAGGTACTTTTAAATCAAACAGTTCCACATTCAAAGAAACAATTCATTTAAGCCATGTCTAATACTCTCTCTGGAATTAATAAAACGTTACTTAAAACTAATGCAGTATGCAATTGTTACCAATTTAGAAATTCTATGCATAAATCCAATAATGAAACAGTTCTCTGTGCTGTCATTAAATCATACAGAAAGTTTGTCAACATGAACTTAAGTAACTATATAAAATATAAAGGGATCACCTTTGAAAACTGCTTTGCAGATATTTAAATGCACTTAAAATTAACCAGAGGTGGGCGGCATGGTGGCGCAGTGGTTAACTGCTGCCTTACGGCGCCGAGGTCCCGGGTTCAATCCCGGCCCGGGTCACTGTCCATGCGGAGTTTGCACATTCTCCCCCTGCAACCCAAAAGAGTGCACGGTAGGTGTACTGGCCACGTTAAATTGCCCCTTAATTCTGGGGAGGGGGGGAAATTGACCAGAAGTGACCGGTATAAATTGAGAAAGCATTATAAATTGAGAAAGCAGGTGAATCAAGTCATTAAACACAGATTCGAAACAAAGCTGACTAGAATCAAATAGACTAGAGCATGCCTTTATTCTGACTAACATGAAGGGAGAACGCATCGCTCAGCCCCAACATTAAAACCAAAGCAAACTGGAGCTCATTATAACGAAATAATTGTAATCGGAATGCTGGAAAGAATTACTGGACATTGCAGAATCTGAAACAACTTTCTTATATGGTTCGTGCCGTTAATGTAATAAAACATCCCAAGGCACTCACATGAGCATTATAAAACATAATATGGCACTGTGACACACAAGGAGATGTAGGTCAGACCAAAAGCTTGGTCAAAGAGGTAGATTTTAAGGAGTGTCTTGAAGGAGGAAAGCGAGGTGAAGGGGCAGAGGTGTAGGAAGAGTATTCTCGAGCTTGGGGCCCAACCAATTGAATGACGGCCACCAATAGTGGTGCAATTAAAATCTAAGATGCCCAAGTAGCCAGAATTAGAGCGCCAATAGAGGGTTGGGAGCTGGAGAAGATCAGAGAGGGAGAGGCAAGGCCATGATGTGATTTGAAATACAGAGGTGGGAAGTATAAAAATCAAGATGTTGTTTGGCCAGGAGCAAACGTAGGTCAGTGAGCACAGGTATGACAAGGAACAGGACTTGCTGCAAGACACACAACAGTTTTGGATGGCCTCATAGAGGATTGAATGTAGGAGACTAGCCGGGGTGCATTTGATAAGCTGATCCGGATGAGTTTTAACAGGTGAATTGAGACAGGGCAAAGTTACAAATAGGTGGTCTAAATGTTGGAATAAAAATAAGATTGGAAACACATTGCAAGATAAAATGCAACACCAAGGTTGCACACAGGTTGGCTTAGTCTCAGACGGTTGCCAGGGCGAGGGATGGAGTTGGTAGGTAGGGAACAAAGTTTGGAATGGGGACTGAAAACTGCTTCAATCTTCCCAACACCAAACCGGAAGAAATTTCTGCTCATCCAGTACGGGCTGTCACATAAGCAGTCTGATAATTTCAGCAACAGCGAAGAGTTGAGAGTGATGGTGGTGAGGTAGAGCTGGGAATCAAGTGTATGCGTGAAAACTAACACTGCCTTTGGGACAATGCTGCTTAGGGGCAGTACATAGATGAGAAATGCCAATGCAGATGACTATTGCAGAATATGATACACAAAATTTAGAAACATGGCATAAGTACTGCATTCTAGACGCAGATTAACCTGGGAGCAATTTTTCCACTTTTACATTGAGTAAGACTATTACTTTGAATTGAGTCCCTGACAAACTTAGTGCACAATATTTACCAGATTGATTCACAGTGGTCCCTTTCAAAAATGGGGGAATGTCCTCATTGTACATGGAGAGAATGAAAACTTCCTATTTCCTATTTTTGCACTGAGATCGAATCAACAAGAAAGCAATAAAATCACTAATTAAATTTGGCTTGCAATCACTTATGATTTTATCATATTGCCCCATTTAGCCCAACACACACATGGCTAATAAGCGTGGAGAATCAATCTTTTATGGTTTAAAAAAAAGTAGAGATCACTCTCCTTCCTAGTTTCTTCAAAGTGCATTTCTTTATTACTTCTTTTCGAATGGTTTGGAAGAGGTGGGTCATCAAGGATGGGTCATCATGATCAAATCATCATTAGATTTCAAAGAAGGTCCCCATTGGCTGTCATTTACAGAACTTTGCAAAATTGCAACGAAAATACATCAATAGATTTAACATTTGAACCTTTGAGATTATGCTCACTAATATTTAAACATTGTACAAAACGCTTGGTGATAATGGTACAACTTGCTTTATCAGATTTCAAAGAAAGAAACTCAATTATGAACTTGTGGTTGTGTGTACAATCGAGACCAAAGATAGAGACGGTTGCAAGCCTTTTGGAATCCAAAATTCAGCAGCCAATAGTGAAAAGCTTAGATATTACCCAAAGTCTGATCCTTGGTTGGAATTCAAGCCAAGTTTCCGCCAATTTCAAAATCAACTTATTTAAATGATTAGCATGTTTCAATGGTATCATTAATTTTTTTTTTTTTTTTATAAATGTTTTTTTAGAATACCCAATTATTATTTTTTTCCCCCTCCAATTGGGTTGTGCTCACATCCACCTTAAAGGGCAATTAGGGATGCACATAAATGCTGCCCAGATTCCCCAAACAAATAAAAAAAATTATTTAATCATTAAGGCTTCATGTTTGGTTCTTGGGCTATACTGTGCTAGCTATCTTGGCCAGTGCAGCACCTGGGGCAAACTGGGCTGGTACAAGGTTGAGTGGAGACGGTGACAGGCTTTCCAATTCTATGCTCTAACGCCTGTTGGAAGTGTACATGGTTGCCAGCATATGCAGAAATTAATCCCGTCCATGGCATCCAGCTTGCTCGTGAACATGCATAGTATGACCAGAGGAGAGGTACTAATGGGTGTCCAAAACTTAAGGAACTGACATTGTAAAAAGACAGCAGAGCAAAACGAAGTGTCAAAAAATGTTCTTTACAATTTAAGGGAATAGAGAAGAAAGAATGGGTGTGGAAAAAGCGAACATCAAGGATCTGAGTAGCACATCAAAACAGGTTTTAAAAACATTGCTCACAGGATGTTGGCGTTTCTGTTCCGGTCAGCATTTGTTGGCCATCCTTAAATGCCATGGGGAAGGTGGTGAGTCACTTTCTTGAACTGCTGCAGCCCACAGGGTATGGACAGTGCCGTTCGGAAAGCAGTTCCAGGAGTGCTATCTAGCGATTATCAATATACAGCAATATATTTCCAAGTCAGGGTGGTGTGTGACCTGGGAGAGAAACTTGCTGGTGGGGGTGTTTTTATTAGATCGCGGTCACAAGCTTTGAATGCGCCACTGAAAAATGTGATATTTTGTGGCTTTAGGCTAAGGAAAACCCAAAGTTAATTCCCACTTTTTCATTGGTCAGTGAGCATTTCAAGCAATCTCTGCAAAGGATTCAACACAAAATATCTCAAGTATTGCAATTGTAACTGTGCAGCAAGATATTTTCAATCCCATGAAAGTCCCCATAATTTAAGCAGGACGAAGGCAAACTCCCATTTAACGTTGTTTCACTTTAACGTTGGTACAGTAATGGGACCTGTAAACAAGATTTATTTTAATATTGTTTCCCGTGTGACCCAATTAACAACATTTTGGAGCAGCAACCCTACCTGCCCACCCAATCTCAAGTTGCGGCTCTCATCTCTGCCTCCCCTCCATTCCCCAAAATACCCTCTTGGCCCTTGCCTTACCTGAACCTGCAATCCCATCTGAAGATCCACATCCGATTCAAAGCTGGAGCTCATATTGTGGAAGCATTCTTAAAAATAACATGGGATTGTAGCATCCTAGCTCAGCATTTCAGCACCATCAGAACTCGCAACATCGGAGCTCTGGGTTTGGATTGGATCTGGATCTTCAAATGGAACCGTAGTTCCAGGAAAGGGAACTGGAATGAGGGACAGTCACAGGATTGGAGGTTTGACCAAAGGGTGGGTAGGAGAAGAGATCTGCAGCAATCAGGAGGATGAGAGAATGGGAGGTTTGGGGAACAGGATGCGTGGCAATGAGATGGTACAGCAAGTAGATGGTTAAATTTAACTTCAATATTTAAAACTTTTAAGTTTTTTCATTTATCAATGTAAGAATTTAGCAATGTAAAATATTTCAGCTCTGGGTATAATATTTTATTCGTTTTTCTGATAGGGAAGTTGCTACTGCAGTTTTGATTCCTATGAGAACCAATGTTTCGCTTCAAGTGGAGATTTTCAGGAACGGAACCACATGTACTATATTAATATAATGTAAATAGACTTAGTATGATCAGTAGTTTAAGGCTGGAGGTCCATACGTAATAGAGATTGGTTTAAAGTAATTGGAACTAGTAGCTTGTACCATTGAAATCAGTAGGCGGCAACGGATTGCGTAGGTTAAGCAGGTTCTGTGCACCTGTAACAGTTTTAATAATTATAAATTACACAGGTATTTGTACACCAACAAAATCCTTAATTGGCAGTCCAACTTTAACTGTTAGGTTGACTAGTCATTTTCCAAAGTTATTCTGCAGATTTCCAGAACAAAGTCAATGCATAAAGCTTAAAAGTTAATTTTATCAAACGGTAAAAAAATAGCTTAAATGCAGAGGTGTGGTAATACAGCCATGGCAAAGAGGCATGAACTTTGTTGTCAATTAAACAAATGCAAACTCCCAAAACCTTTCTGAAAAATCATATTGCAACTGAAGTTAAACATGGAATGTAAAAAAAGTAAAACATTTCTACCAATGTTCAAAGCACCAGATGAAGCCCAACAGCCACCTGCTCAAATATTTATATATACCACACATTCGCATCTCGCAGAACTTGGAAGTTCTTATCATAATCCACCATCGCTGGAAATTAGGCTGTCATAGCGTCATTAATTTTTTTTGTTTAGCCTGGGTACCTGGTGAACATTGCTGTTCGCTTTGCTCACGCGGAGCAGTGAGTCATTTCAACTCTTAGTTTTGGAAATGAAAGGCACAACACATATTTTAAGCATACAAAGTCAAATTAAACTGAAAACGGGGTTACATTTTTAGATATTGTCAGGGACTTTGTAAATATGGAGGTGTTTGAAATTCTTTAACCCAAAATCAGAATATCACAACTTCCACCACATTACACAGTTGCAAGTGTCAGTCCTCTTACAGAACTTTAAAAAATTATTGTAGTCAACATAATGGCCTGCAGAAGTTCAAAATGTCAAATGTGTGCCAAGTGGAGAACTGGCAAGACAGTAATGTGCATTTGGCTAGTACGCCAATGTTTTAATTAAATCAGACTTATTTTTACTCATCTCGTTTGGATGTCAATTGGCTGCCATATTTACAACATCCGGGACATTTCCAAAGTAATTCATTTGCTGGAAAATGCTCGAGCTGCCCTAAGATAGTGAAAGGACCTATAGAAATAGCACTCTTTCTTTTCATACAGGAAAGAAAGGAAGGAGAAAGGAGTCAAAAGTTATCACTGGGTTTAAAGTCACCCTTGCGGACTGATAATTCTAGGATTCCGGCAGATCAGCAAATAATTGCACATCAATATTTTGACTCATCGGTTAAACAAAAAACAGGATTCAGAAATATCAGTTAATTATTAGAATCTTTATCCCTTGTTTTTCCAGCTTATGTCTTTTTTTAAAATGGGCGGCACAGTGATTAGCATTGCTGCCCCTCAGTACCAGGGTACAATTCCTGCCTTGGGCGACTTGTGTGGAGATTGCACGTTCTCCCACTGTCTGCGTGGGTTTCTTCCAAGTGCGTCCCACAGTCCAAAGAGATGTGCAGGTTTGGCGGATTGGCCATGCTAAATTGTCCCTTGGTGTCCAGAGATGTGTAGGTTAGGTCAAGGGGTTATAGCGATAGTGCAAGAAGTGGGCTTGGGTGATGTGTTCTTTCAGAGGGTCAGTGCAGATTCAATTGGCCGAATGACCTCTTTCTGCACTGTAGGGATTCTATGATAATTCACATCAATGCTTTTCAAATGAATACTGCTGTATAAAATTTATAACAAGCCTCGTTCCTTAAAATCTTCATTAGAAAAAGGTTACTTTTTGTTTCATCGGGTTTTAAATAATTGATGTTCCCAAATTAGGGAGTCATCGTCACAACATTAATAATCTACTTCCCACAATATTACCAGAAACTTTTCCTAGGTTCAATTTTATTTCAATCTGATGTACAGAATTACTACCTTACTAGGACTGGCGAATTTGTAATACCCACATCCTAACTATATGTATTACGCAAAATTGCTTAAAGCCAAAACTTCCTGAATTATGTCAGTTGTATCACAGTGAAACTAGTTAAATTTTTTATAACATGGAAAAACATTGTTGGTAGCATGACTGGTCTTTTTTTTTTTACAATAAGTTTGTTACAAGAATGAAATATAGCAACCCACTGTACAATAATTTTATACAACACCACTCAACTTAAAGCATTGACAAGAAAGTAAGAACTTGGGCTCTGTTAAACAGAAGGGATGTCTAATGGCATATTGAGCTTGTGTACTATCATACTGCGCCAGCTGGGTAGAATACAAGGCTATGCCAATTCCAATATTTGGAGACTTCAAGAATCAAATGGGACATTGTTCAATTGGCAAGAGGTGGTTCTACATCAAGAAAAAAAATCAGATGAAGTAAATCTGCTCCCATCTCATGAATTCTGAAAAAGCTGCTTTGAATCAAAGCACAAATCAAAGATCAAGAGTGTCATCAGGCAGTTAAAAGGGCATCAGGCCAGAAATAAGTGAAACAGCAGGTGGTCTCCAATGTGCTTCAAATGAAACTTAAAAGCAAAATGCTCGATCGACATCCTTTCTCATGCATTAGCAATCTAAGATTAGGTTTATTTTTAATACAAGTAAATTAAATGGTCAAGGAATTACTGAAAGAGGTAATAGAACAGGCAAGGTTAGCAAAAATAAATTAGGTCAATCAACATGTTGTAAAGCAAAGAGACAATATTAAGTATATAACGTCATTAGAATTACATTAATTCTTTTTGGCATTGAAAATTCAGCAGTTCTGATCTGCATTTTGGTAGGTACAAAGGATAATTTTTTTTAAAAGGAAAAGCAGTTTTTTTGAATGGTGGACTGTGTACTATATTAGGCAACAGGCACTATTACACAAAAGCAAAATACTGGTTTAGTATAGCAAAATAGGTGCCAGAAATTTGAAATAACAGAATATGCTGAAATTAACCAGCTAGTCAGGCAGTATATGTGGGGAGAGTAACAGTAATGTTTCAGGTTCGTGACCTTTGATCAACTGGGAAAAAGAGTTGCAACAGGGTTTAAGCAAGTACAGATGCAAGGAATGGGAAGAGGAGAAATGTCTGATAGAATAGAAGGCAAAGCCATGGTGGTGAAAGATAGAAAAGAGTAATCAAGACGATAAGTAAAGATGTTCAATAGCAGTGTAAATTGGAATAGCAAAATCATTACCAACAGCTATCTTTCAGCATGGAAAATTATGAAGGGTAGATCTGTTAATGGGGTGGAAGGCAGTGTCAAGTCCAGAGGCACCTCTTTGCTAAATTAAGGTAAACAGAATATATTTTTGGAAATTATCTTTACAAACAAAGTGTCACTGAGCACTACCAGTGATTTTGCTCACACATCAGCAAACGCGTGAACTACTGTCACGGTGGCAAGCACCACTGTCTCACAGCACCAGAAACCCGGGCCTCAATTCCAGCCTTGGGTCAGTGTGTGGAGTTTGTACTTTCTCCCCATGTCTGTGTGGGTGCTCCGGTTTCCAGCCCCAGTCCAAAGATGTGCAGGTTAGGTGGATTAGCGATGCTAAATTGCTCCTTAGTGTCCAGGGATGTATAGGTTAGGTTAAGAGATTATCACGATAGGGTAGGAAAGTGTGTTTGGGAGGAGTGCTTTTTCAGAGGGTCGGTGCAGACTCAATGGACCGAATGGCCTCCTTTTGCACTGTTGGGATGCTATGAACAACAGATCATATTTAATCTCTGCTACAACAATTAGACAGGATTATTTATTTACAACTGAAACAACTATGTTTGTTCAGTTATGTCTGGTTTTAAGATGAGTTTTAACTTGCATTCTGCACTTCATATATATTTAATTTTTGAAAAACTAATGTATCACAACGAAAACTAATTATATGCAGAATGATTGCAGCAGCCAGCAATCAGAAGGCAGCCACTGCTTAATGATCATCCTTTTGCTGAACTGCTTCACAATGTCCCCCAATTTATTCGGCACTCTAACTGCTCTAGTTTACTCATTAGGATTGCATTATCCCAATCTTCTCCAGCCAACTGTCAAACTCTTAGAGCAACCACCAGTGCGTGTTCTCATGTAAGGAATGTACAATTAAATAAATTTCAAAACAGATCGAAAAGAGAGCCATTGCCCCCACAAGTCTTCTCCTTGTTGCCCCACCTGTCTTAACACAGTGAGGGTTTAAAAAGACTTATCAAATTTGGCTATTAGTAGCTAGACAATAAGGGGGAAAAACCTTCTTTAAGGACATTCACATTATCAAATTTTAGACTTATTCAGTGGCAGCCTGGACATTTATCAGTATCAAAGGTTAACGCTTTGCTCCTTCGGTCACAACAAGACATGGGTATCTTTTCCTTTAAAATAAATTTAGAGTACCTAACTCATTTTTTCCGATTAAGGGACAATTTAGCATGGCCAATCCACCTACCCTGCGCATCTTTTGTGGGGGCGAAACCCACGCAAACACGGGGAGAATGTGCAAACTCCACACAGACAGTGGCCCAGAGCCGGGATCGAACCTGGGACCTCGGCGCCATGAGGCAGCAGTGCTAACCACTGCCACTGTGCTGCCCAAACGCATGGGTATCTCTTCTCAAATTCTTATCCATTACATCTGCAGCTAGATTTTAGGAATTGCTCAATAAAATCAGCTCAAACTAAGCACCCATGCAAATCTGCCATCAAGTACTTTCAATACACAAATTAGCTGTGCAGCTATGATATATGGCCTACCAAAGGAGCCAAAAAGTCTTCTTGTGTAAAAACCACTGAAGTAAACCACAAATTTGCAGATTTCTGGCATGAGCCCTTCATCCAGTTGTACTTTGGTCATGTAAAAACCTTTTGATTGGTTAGAATCTACAAGTTTGTCTCCAAACCTTAATTTATAGCCTGCAGTCACCAGATTCTGAGAAAGTTCACTGGGACACCAGATTCATCATATGAACAGGTCTGAAAGGGAGAGTAATATTTACCAAAGCAGGTCGCTCTCACACTAAATGAGAACATACTAAATGAATATATGGACACCAACTTTGCCATAAATTTACATAATCATACTTTGGATTTGACGCAGTCACGAGCCAAACCAAAACCCAACTCGTCAAATTTCACTTGATTAAAACATGCAGAGTTAAATCACAAGAATATTCTGACTCATCACCTGTCAAACATACAAACAGATTTTCAGGATATTGATTGTCCAGAGTTGACGTTTCTGATCATTAGCTCGTTTACAGAATAGTATAGGCAAGGAGACAAAATAGAATATATTTAAGACAGTTTGCCAATCAAAGGAGGGCTCATTGTGAAATTTGTCATTTGCTCCTGGTGATGGCTTTGAATTCAAACTTTACACTTAGTTTGCTTAGTAACAATTTTATGCTCTTGATTTATAAAGTTGAGGTCACTGCAACAATTCTCAAACTATTTGCTGAACTCTTTAGAAGACAATCCGAAAATAAAATCTGAAGTAACAGAACTATGTAAAGTTCACTCCAGAAGAGCAGATTTCCACTAATCAGTTTCATGTTTTCAATCATTCCAACAAAACGAACTACAGCTAATGTTGCAATAATGAAAGCATGTATGGAATGACTAGTTTCAGAATTTAAGTTACTTTAGCCATCCGTAGAATTTGAGAGGCTGAAAATACCAAATTATCTATCGTAGGAATGGTCGCCCTCGCTAAAAAGTTCAAACGCATTGAATGATGTATGCAAAGGTTGAATGAACTATTATTTCAATCCAAGATGCTGGCCATTTACATGCTAGTTTAATATAAAATCCAGCAAATTAAACTCCAATACATGCCAGTCACTAAACATTTGCATTAACCACTGAAATATGTTTTGCTGTTTAGAGGGCATGAGGACTCCATAAAATATTGATTTCAACTGACATTACATTCCATCATTCTCAACAGCCTTCAACCTTGAAAGTCCTTTTCACAAAGTTAATCAACAAGCAAATAACTACTGGACATCACTAAAAAGTATATAAAATTGCTCAAAAAAATCTTGACCAAAATGAGTGAACATGCTGCAGGACCCACGAATGCCATTAAATCTTAATGTTCAGCTCAACAAAAACAGGCCATTGTAGGATTCCAATATAATACAAGCCAAAACAAAAGCTTATGAATGGAATAGCTTAATTACATTGAAAAATTCAGGAGACCATTTTATGCTGGTGAATATGGTATTTTGCTCACTGAATGTTACATGAATGTTCACGCAAGCCTACGTAACTTGAGGGAAAAAGTCAGGTGGCACATTAGCTCTGTTCTTTTCAGACAAAGTAACTCCCATTAGAAATCTGGGTTTCCTGAATCATTGTATCCACAATGAAAAGTCAATTTGTATTAACCAATGTCAGTAACTTTCAAATATTAAACAAAGCTTTGGCTAACCATTGCCATTTCAAAAAGGTACACAGTGCAGCGATTTTGAGGGTAAATTACATTATGAGCTACAACACTTTTCTATGAAAAAGGTCAATAGATAAAGAAACAAGAAATGGGAAACAAATGGGTGCTGAATCTTCCTTTTTTGAATATATTGAAAAGGACAGCAAGGCTCAAATCCCATTTATAATTAAACTAGAGTGATTTAGGTTAAAGAGAAAAGGTTAATGTGACCGAGAGAGATTAGGTAGTCGAACCTTTGCAAATCTTTGCAGTGACTTCCTCGGCACAAAAGATGGATGTGTTCCATCAGTGGTCTCTTCTACCAACTCCAAGGCTGGTATCAGATTAAGCAGTGACAGCCCTTTCTAATGACTTGATATTCATGTCTCCGAAAGATGTTATACAGATGGGGAAATCACATTTGAAACCTAACTGGTTTTTGAATGCTACAAATTCTGAGGTAGATGGGGAATGTGGAACTTAACAGATCAACCATGTCGGATTGAATGATGGAGCAGGCTGGAGGGGAGAATGGCCTACTCCTGCCCTTAATAATTTTTCAACTCCATTATACACTATTCATAATTTTCCACATGATTTACAGAACGATTACCATATTACACAGTATTGTTTATGCATGTATTTCATCTTTCTTTAAATATATTTTTCAATTCAGGGGCAATTTACCGTGGCCAATCCACCGAGCCTGGGTTGTGGGGATGAGACCCACGCAGACAAAGGGAGAACGTGCAAATGCCACATGGACAGTGACCAGGGGCCAGGATCGAATCCAGATCCTCGGTGCCATGGGGCAGCATCGTCACCCACTGCATCACTGTGCTGCCCATATTTCATCTTTAATATTTATTTTTGAATCTAGTGTACTAGGCACTGCACCATCAAAATTCAGCAACCCTCTTAATATGTCAATTTTCAAGAGGGTCACCTCTATTTTTGTGGATAATGAAGGGTCCTTTTTCCTTGAAGTCAGCCTCACAGATGAGCAACTGAAATATATGCATTTAAATGTGGTCATTCAGGTCCAGAAAACGGAAGAGAGCATCACAATGTTTTTTTTTGTTCTTGCGTGCACGGCCATACTCTTGGCAAATGTATTGGCTCAAATCCAGGACAGTCCTTGAAGAGTAAACTATTTACACTTCAAATGAAGTAACTAATTATTTTGCCCCATTTCCACAACATTTCACAATTGGGGAAATAGACTTCATTATGTTTTGCCAGAGTTTAGGATCACTACGTGCAGAGCGGCTCTTGCAGAATAGAAAATATGCAATGCTGGACAAGATTGTGTAGTTGTACATTGGGGAATGGGGGGGGGGGGGGGGGGGAGAGAAAGAGAGAAAGAAATAAACATGAGCCCTGGGGTGGGGTTTAAAGGGGGATCCATCTACTAACTCCAAAAGTCAATGCAACATAAGTGGCCAAGAATTAAATATGACATTGCGTAATACTGCAACATTCCTTTGTCAGGTTGGATGAGAAATTCACATTGAACAGAAAAGTAATGAGAAGATGTAGTATTCCGAGAAAACATCAAGTTAAAAACACAACTGATTTAACATCTTGTTGATCAGATTGCCAACTGATTAGAGGAACACAGATTGTTGAAGCATTGGCACAAGAAATGGCGATATAAGAAACATGGAAGTCATTGCTTGGATCTGGTGCCAGGGCACAAGGTAAATGGACATCGTCTGTACAGGGACCTACCTAGGCATGGAATACTAGAAAGTCGAAATTAGTCATTTTCTCATTTTTATCTTTTGTGCTTCCAGATTTATTAGACAATTGAGCTTTTATTTGTGAAAGCAATCCAAATCTATAGAAATAATTATTGTCACCCCTTTAGACGCAGTTTCACGTAATCATTCAACTTTTAAAAATGCAAAAGTGTAGCGAGTACACCATAGCACAAGCAGTCATTTTGGAAAATCTTACTAATGGTAATGCTGAAGATTCACATCATCCACTATGAAGTATTTTCTTCAAATAAAATTACTTCAAAATATGTGGGCAGGAAAGTGGATTTCATTAATCACATTTTAAACAAAATATTTACAGAATGTGTTTAACATTGGCAGCATCAGCTTAAAACATCGAAAGTAACTTACAGCAGGCACCAGTAGTTTCTTGACCTCTTCTACAGCTCTTCTCAATTTCAATTCTGCTCTGTCTTGCGTGTCTTCAACAGTTATTAATACATGGAGCTCTTCATTCAGATGTTCCCAGTTCGGTTTGCCTCGGTTCTGTTCTTCCTGTGAAGACAGGAAAACCTACATAGAATTACATAGAATCTACACCAGAAACAGGCCATTTGGCCTAGCTGCGGTGTTAGTGCTCTGCAGAGGCTCTCACCATAAATGGCCTCTTCATGCTCTGCCCCCATTCCCCTTCTATCGAGTACATGCATCAAGCCGAAAGGAAACAAGAGCAGGGAAGTTGCAAAAAATAAAATCCATGATTTTGGTCCTTGCTTTTTTTCCCCCCCAGTTCATTTTTTCCAATAAAGGGGCAATTTAGCGAGGCCAATCCACCTACCCTGCACATCTCTGGCTTGTGGGGGCGAAACCCACGCAAACACAGGGAGAATGTGCAAACTCCACACAGACAGTGATCCAGAGCCGGGTTCGAACCTGGGACCTTGGCGCAGTGAGGCAGCAGTGATAACCACTGCACCACCGTGCTGCCCTGGCCCTTGCTTAATAAGCGGAGTGTTAGGCATGCAATTACAAAATTACATTAAAATTTTTATTGGGAACTAAATTGATGGCACTCATTGCCTAGTAGCTTAGTAGCTTTTCATATATTTTCAGATACAGAAGTCTGAGAACACGCACGAACAGACTCAAAAACAGCTTCTTCCCCACTGTCACCAGACTCCTAAATGACCCTCTTATGGACTGACTTCGTTAACACTACATCCTGTATGCTTCATCCGATGCCAGTGCTTATGTAGTTACATTGTATACCTTGTGTTGCACTATTATGTATTTTCTTTTATTCCCTTTTCATGTATTTAATGATCTGTTGAGCTGCTCGCAGAAAAATACTTTTCACTGTACCTCGGTACACGTGACAATAAACAAATCCAATCCAATCCAATATTTCAAAAGTTTACTTCCAGAAACAGGATAGACATGAACAAAAAGACAGATGATTCTGCACCAATCTCCCCCCCTCCGGGTCTGTCTGAGTTTTCTCTTGGTGTTCTGGCTTCCTCCCACAAGTCCCGAAAGACGTGCTTAAGTGAATTGAACATTCTGAATTCTCCCTCAGTGTACCCGGAGTGTGGCGACTAGGGGATTTTCACAGTAACTTCATTGCAGTGTTAATGTTAGCCTACTTGTAATACTAATAAAGATTACAACTGGCTTTGTAATGGTTCCTACCTGATCAATCAGAATGAACACCTTCACAGCTGGGGATGCAGTAGCATAGTGGTATTGTTGCTGGACTAGTAATCCAGAGATCCAGGGTAATGCTCTGGGAGCCCTGGGTTCAAATACCACCATGGCAGATGGTGAAACTTGAATTCAATAAAAATACATTAAAAGTCTATAATGATGGCCATAAAACCATTGTCGAAGTCGTAAAAACCCATTTGGTTCACTAATTCCCTTTAGGGAAGGAAGTCTGTCATCCTTACTTGGTCTAGCCTAATGTGACTCCAGATCCAAAGCAACGTGGTTGACTCTTAAAATGCTCTCACGGAGGGCAGCACAGTGGCGCAGTGGTTAGCACGAGGACCCGGGTTCGATCCTGGCCCACTATCCGTGTGAAGTTTGTACATTCTCCCAGTGTTTGTGTGGGTCTCATCCCCACAATCCAAAATAATGTGCAGGGTAGGTGAATTGGCCACGCTAAATTGCCCCTTAATTTAAAAAAAATAAAAAATTGGGTACTCTAAATTTAAAAAACAAATGCCCTCAGAGCCAGCCAGCAATGAGAATGATTAATAAAAAAAAGTTGCTGGAATTGTAGTTATCCCAAGTGTCTGGGATCTCTGAAGTTTGATCACCAAGCCAAACGACTGACTGAAATTTTGCAATTTCTTTATGCAATTGTCAGCACACTGAAATCCTGGTAATAAAATATGCAACTTTTTAAAATAGTAAATGACGTAAACACGTTCATTCTTAAAGTATCACACAGCAGATTCATTTTATAGGAACTGGGCACTGATGCTGGTGCAATGACAAAGCTTTTCACTTTTTTCTTCCAATGTTCTCACTGGAATACATCTGAGAAGTTTGAAAATATCAGTTTCAAAAGATCATCCTTCAGGGCAAAAGACCTATCTTGGTTTAAAAAGCTACTCTTTCACACATATTTTAAGTAACAATGGTTGCTGGATTCCACTCCACATCATGAAGGCCTTGCACCTCAAATGCATAAGATAGGCTAGGCTACTCCTAGATGTTAATTTGCTGCTGTAACTTGAAATATGCACTTGAATTGCCGTAACCAAGAAGATTACGGGCCAAGTAGCTGGAAAGTGGAATGTGGCTGGTGGCTACTTCCATGCAACAAACCTATACGATTCTATGACTATATATTTATTTGGATACAGCACACAAAGGATTAAATTGAGAGTGCGGCATTTGTATTATTTCCCTTCCCTCCCCACCTCTGAATTGATAGAGAAGGTGTCAAAAGGGCAGGCTACACTTCAAATCGGTCAGTCACCAGCACTGGATCAGATGTGGAGGAAAGTAAGGGTGGAAATTGCAAAGATAATAGTCATAATCTTCCAATTCTCCTTTGGTACAGAGGTGGTGGCATGGAGAAATGCAAAATGTTAAGCTTTTTTTCAAAATCCAAAGGTAAATCCAGCAACTACAGGCCAACCAGTTTAACCTCAATGGTGGGAGAGTTTCTGGAAATTGTAATCGGATACAAAATTAGCAAATCACTTGGACAAACCTGATTAAGGAAAGTCAGCACAGAGAAAATCATATAACAAATTTGATTTGATTCTTTTGATGAGATAACAGAGAATTGATGATGGTAATGCAGCTGGGTGTGCATGGACTGCCAAAAGGTGTTTGATAGAGTGCTACATAATAGGCTTGCCAGCAAAAGCCGATGGAATAAAATGGGCAGTGTAAACAGTGTGATGGTGAATGGTTGTTCTTCACAATTGAGGAAGGTTTATAGTGGAGCTCGTTGGGGATCTGTATTAGAACCACTGCTTTTCTTGATTTATATTAATGACCAAGGCACAATTTAAGATTTGCATATGTCAAAACTTGTTAAGTATTGTAAACAGATAGTGGTGATGAGACTTCACGATGACAGACATTATGTCACGTACCACCAGCAATTTTTACACTGCTAAGTAGAGGGGAGTTCAGGCTGCCGAATCCAGAAAGCAGTTTATTGAAAAAAGGCAGATTTACAGGTTTCAACTTGGCACCAGCTGAAGTTGTTAATGGCAAAAGCATGCCCTCTGCACCAGTATCCAAAAGTTGAATATGCCCCAAAAGGGTAGGGAACTGATACAACTGCAGCCTTAGAACTCTTATTCTGTTAGCCTGCAAAATCACCCTGACACCCAAACCTACATCTTACGCTCTCACCTCCAAGAGAATAACTGGAGTTTGAGATACTCGAGTTGAATCCCCGTTATCAACTTATCCAATTTGATCATTAAGTCACACGCTATCAATATCAGGTTTCCTTACATCAACCTTAAAATTACATATTCCAGTGAAATGAAATGGTTTCACAAGTGGGTAAGCATTCCACCTTCTTGGGTCTAATCCAACATTAAAAAGTGCCCTCAGTCCAATAGCTAGTTCAACAGCAGAGGCAATTGTTCCTGCAGGTGGACAAACTGAACTGAGGGGGTGTGGCAAGAGTAAGAAAGGGAGCTGCGCTTGGGCCAAACACTGCACCATTTTCCATATCCAAGCTTGACGTGGCAGTCAGGAAGGTAGATAGATATTAGATACCGCTTAAGTCAGAGCCAGAGGGGAAAGTTCCAGCTTTTGCCAAAATGAAATGAGAAGGTCTGGCACCTGCGTTTGACTGTTTTATTGTTGGAGAGGTAACAGCAGCTGTTGGGCCAATGGGCAAGGCAATAAAATGATCATCAAGCCACTGGAAAAAGTTAATGAGGTGGATGTAAATGACAACAGCCAAGGATGGAACCCTACAGTACATCAAATGTGCCTGCCTAGGTGTGAAGGGCAAGGCATTGGAGGCAGTGCACTAGTATGATGATTACAACCAGAGGATTAAAAGGAGTACCCATCAATGAGCTCTACTTTAAAAGGTATCCCTGTGAAAAACATTAACCACCCAATTGTTGGTCTAGCCAACAAACCAATTGCATTTTTTCTTCAGACTCCTGCCCAACAGAGACAATTCACATGAGCTACAAACACATTATCCATTATAACTTCAAATTTCTTTGAAATTGGACATCTTAAGTATTAATAGCTGGCAAAATAGGTACCTGCCCGACACCACTGGAAGGTGTACCCAACCTCTCTGCCCCACGAGACCAGACCGACCCATGCACAACCCCCTCCAGTGACCCCGACACCACCACCATCATCCACGACCCCTCCGACCGCAATCACTTACCTTATGCAAAGCTAGCCTTGCCACGTAAGAGCAGCCGCCGACTCAGGAAGTGGGGAAAACACGCCGGCCTGAAGGTGAAACTTAAATTACGCGGCTTCAAGACTCCTCGCCCCAGCGTACTCATGGCAAACGTCCAAGCGATTGAGAACAAGCTGGATGAATTCAACGCTGGACTTCCTCCCAGAAAAAAAAGTGAGAAACTGCTGTGTGCTCTGCTTCACCGAGACATGGCTCGCTCCGGCCACACCAGACTGCGCCATCCAACCCAAAGGTTTTTCAATCCACTGGATGGATCGCATGATGGCCTCAGGCAAGTCGAAGGGCAGATGTGTTTGCCTCCTCATCAACACCTCCTGGCACTCGGATGTGGTGTCCCTAGCGTACCACTGCTCCCCAGACCTAGAATACCTAACCGTTAAGTATCGCCCTTTCTACCTCCCACGTGAATTCACCTCTGTGCTATCACAGCAGTCTACATCCCACCCCAGGTGGAAATGAAGAAAGCATTTGACAAACTACATTCCACCATCAACAACCAAGAAACAAATCACCCCGAAACCCTGACAATCGTGGCCGGAGTGTTCAACCAGGCCAACCTCAGGAAGGTTCTACCCAAACTCCATCAACATATCTCCGTCCCCACCAGAGGTGCAAACATCCTGGACCACTGCTACACGAGCATCAAAGGTGCCTACTGCTACCTACTTGCGGCTTACAAACAGCAACTCAAGCGTGCTGAACCAGTCAAGAAAACCTTGCAGTGCTGGTCTGAGGCATTTGAGGACATCCTTCACGACTGCTTGGGAGTCCGTAGACTGCTCCATATTCAAGGTCGCGCTAACCTGGACGAGTATGCAACCGTCATCACAGACTTCATCAGTAAGCGTGTCAAGGACTGTGCACCAAAGAAGACAATACGGGTGTTCCCCAATCAGAAACCCTGGCTCGACCAAAGGGTTCACTCCCTGCTGAAGTCCCGGACGGAGGCGTTCAAGTCTGACGACCCTGACCTATGTAACAAATTCAGGTATGACGTACGGAAAGCCATCAGGGATGCAAAAAGAAAATACCGCATCAAACTAGAACCCCAGGCCAACGACACTAACCCACGACGATTATGGCAGGGCCGACACAAGATCACAGGCTACAAAGCAAGGCCAGGCGGTTATCTGGGGCTGGAGCATCCCTACCCGATGATCTGAACAAGTTCTATGCCCGCTTTGAGCAGTCAGCCAGTGCATCAGTGCCACCTGCCCCAACAGCCCAGGACACCCATACCTCTGAGGCTGTAATAGTGGGTAAGAGCTGCCTTCTTGAAAGTGAATCCGCGGAAAGCGAAGGGCCCCGACGGAGTCCCTGGGCGAGCACTCAGAGCCTGCGCAGACCAGCTGGCGAGTGTATTCCCAGGTATCTTCAACACCTCATTCCTTCGCTCCGAGGTCCCCGCCTGCTTCAAGAAGACCACCATAATACCAGTACCAAAGAAGAACAAGGTAGCCTGCCTCAACGACTACCGACTGGTGGCCCTGACATCTGTTATCATGAAATGCTTCGAGCGGCTAGTCACGAGACGGATCACTGCCAGCCTCCCAGATGGTCTCGATCCACTGCAGTTTGCCCATCACCGCAACCTGTCCACAGCAGACGCCATCTCCCTGGCTCTACAATCAACACTCGAACACCTCGACAACAAGGACACATACGTAAGACTACTGTTCATAGACTACAGCACCACCTTCAAAACTATTACCCCGACAAGACTAATAACTAAACTCTGCAATTTTGGACTTGACCCCTCGCTGTGTTTCCTCACCAACAGATCGCAATCTGTCAGGATAGGCAACAGCACCTCATCCACAATAGTCCTCAACACCAGGGCCCCGCAAGGATGTGTGCTCAGTCCTCTACGGTACTCCCTATACACATGACTGTGGGGCAAGATTTAACTCCAACTCAATCTATAAGCTTGCGGATGACACGACTGTGGTGGGCCGTATCACAAATAACGACAAATCAGACTACAGAAGGGAGATAAATCACTTGGTTACATGGTGGACCGAGAACAACCTCTTGCTAAATGTCAAACAGATAATAGACTTCAGGAAGCATAGCACGACACACACTCCCGTCTGCATCAATGGCTCCGAAGTGGAGATGATCGATAGCAAGTTCCTGGGGGTCACCATCACCAACAGTCTGTCCTGGTCCACTCGCTTTAATGCAACAGTCAAGAAAGCCCAACAATGTCTCTACTTCCTACAGAAACTAAAGAAATTCGGCATGTCTGCATCGACTCTCCCTAAACTTCTACAGATATGCCATAGGGTGCATCCTATCCAGCTGCATCACAGCTTGGTATGGTGACTGTTCAGTCCAAGATCGTAAGAAAGTGCAGAGTGTGGTGAACTCAGCGCACGCATCACACAAGTTTGCCACCCTCACATTGATGCTGCATACACCTCCCGCTGCCTCAGGAAGGTACGAAGCATTATCAGAGACCCCTCACACCCAGGCTTTGCCCTCTTCCAGACCCTTCCATCAGGCAGAAGGTACAGAAGTCTAAAGACCCGCACATCCAGACCTAGAGATAACTTCTTTCCCACAGCTACTGGACTCCTCAATGACTCCCCCTTGGACTGATCTGATCCCTGTAAGAACACCATTCACGGCACCCTATGCTGCTCTTGCTCATGTATTTGCTTTGTTTGGCCCCTTGTTCCGCACTGTAACCAATCACTGTTTATTGATGTACCATTTGTTAATGTAAGCCTACTTGTGACAATAAAGATTATTATTTCCCTCCACCCGAACTTGGTTTTGATGAGTATTTTACTTGATTTAAACACTGATAGAATTTCCTTCTGAATAAAGCTTTTGTAATAGCAATAGCAAAGCTTATTGGGAGTAGGGTTAATTAAAATAAATGACATTAGAACAAATATCTGAAACATACCTAATTTCACCATCTTCAGGATGCACTGCAGTAACGCACCAAGGTTCCTTAGACAGCACCTTCCAAACCCACGCCCACTACCCTCTAGAAGGACAAGAGCAGCAGATACCTGTGAAACCCCACCACCTGGACATTCGCTCCAAGTCACTTACCACCCTGACTTGGAAATAAATCGCCATTCCTTTACTGTCGCTGAGGCAACATCATGGAACTCCCTCCCTAACAGCAGAGTGGGTGTACTATTATGGGCCAGGGTTTAGAGACCCCCAAAGTGTATCATGGAGTTCACCTGACCCATAATTTTTAATAGATTGTGGTATGGGGAGCACACGGCCCACTCTACAGGTGTGGTACAGCAAAAAAAATCGCAAAGTATTTTTTAAAGCAAACAATGTTTATTCTGTGAACTCAAGTTAACCTTTTAAAACATAGTGAACATCTTAGCAACCATTAATTCAAATACAACCCCCAAAGACTACAACACTAAGTAATCCTTTAAGCTTTCCTTTTAACATCCATACGACTTAAAACACCTTTTACCAGAAGCACATCAGGTTAAAGTCACTACTGTTATTAGTTTTAAATCACCAGGATCGATTTACAGTCTTTAGATTACAGATTCATACACCTTCTGGCTGCGACTGCAGCTATCCAGCTCTGAAAACGAAACTAAAACACACCCTGCAGCAAACAGCCTAAAACAAAAGTAAAAAGCTGACAGACAGCCCAGCTCCACCCACTCTGACATCACTGCAGTAATAAACACCCATTTCTTAAAGGTACGCTCACATGACAGTACCTGCACCTCAAGGATTGCAGAGGTTCAAGGAGGCAACTCACCATCTTCTGAAGGCAACTTAGGACGGGCAATAAATGTTGGCCTAGTCAGCGACCCTCACATCTCATAAATGATTTTCTTTTAAATTAAGGGAACGGTTGAACATAAAAGCAAGGATGTTACACTTCAGTTATTCAGGGCACTGTTAAGCACATCTTGAATACGGTGTGCAGTTTTGGTTTCCGTATTTAATGAAGGAGGTAAATGCATTGGAGAAGGTTGAGACGTTCACTAGATTGACACCGGGAATGAGTGGATTTGTCCTCTGAGGAAAGGTTGGACAGATTGGGCTGGTTTCCACTGGCTTTTAGAAGAGTGAGGGGTTACTGGATTGAAGTAAACAAGATCCTGACCAGTTTTGACAATGTGGATGCGGAAAGGATGTTTCCTCTTGTGCATGCATCCACAAGTAAAGGGCACGTTTTTAGGACGAAGATGGAGATTTTCTTTGTCAGAGTTGACACATTTTGGTACGCTGTCTCAAAAGCTGGTGGAGTTGGGGATATTTCAATATATGTTTACGGCAGAGGTAGTTCAGGGGTAGATGGGAATTTGAAACACAAATAGATCACAGATACATATAAGGTAGGAACAGAAAGAGACCTTTTGGCCCTTCGAGCCTGTTCCGCCATTTATCATAATCATGGCTGATCATCCAATTTAATAGTCTAATCCTGCTTTCTCGCCATAGTCTTTGATCCCATTCTCTCCAAGTGCTATATCTAGCCGCCTCTCGAATATATTCAATGGTTTAGCATCAACTACATCCTGTGGTAACGAATTCCACAGGCTCACCACTCTGTGGGTGAAGAAATGTCTCCTCATCTCAGTCCGAAATGGTTTACCCTGAATCCTCAGTCTGTGACCCCTGGTCCCGGGCACACCCACCATCGGGAACATCTTCCCTGCATCTACACTGTCTAATCCTGTTAGAATTTTATACGTCTCCGAGATCCCCCTCATTCTTCTAACTCCAGCAAGAATAATCCTAACCGAGTCAATCTCTCCTCATATGACAGTCCCGCCATCCCTGGAATCAGTTTGGTAAACCTTTGCTGCACTCCCTTGAGAGCAAGAACATCATTCCTCAGAAAAGGAGACCAAAACTGCACACAATATTCTAGATGCGGCCTCACCAAGGCCCTGTATAATTGCAACAACATCCCTGCTTCTGCACTCAAAACCTCTTGCAATGAAGGCGAACATATGATTAGCCTTCTTTACCGCCTGCTGCACCTGCATGCTTACCTTCAGCGACTGATGTACAAGGACACCCAGGTCCCGCTGCACACTCCCCTCTCCCAATTTATAACCATTTAGCTATACTTTTATTGAATGGCGGAGCAGGCTCGAATGACCAAATGGCCGACTCGTGCTTCTATTTTGCATGTTCGTATGTACTTACACGATATGCATGCAAGCTGTATATATGTACACTGTCCCAAAAAAAACAAGCTTTACAAAATGAGTCTTGGGAGAGAATAATATTGCACACGTGTACTGCACACGTGTACTCAACTGTGTGGCATTCATCCAGGTTTAATGAGCCTGCAGGTTAAAATGACTAAGCATTGAAATTTTACACTTCATCTGTCACCTTCAAAACTAATTAATGGCAGGTAGATTTGATTTACAGAGCACTTTCTCAGATTAGAGCAAAACCCACAAACTCAGCAAAATTGAAGTGCAAATGCCTGGGTAAAAAGTTCTAATTTATTTTCTGGCCCATGTAATCAGCTTCTACAACACAAATAATTTAACTTCTTTCAAATCAATCTAGCAATGTTCACCAGTTGCTCAAAATCCTGCAATCTCTTATCAACAGCTTTCTATTGGCTGGAAGTGATTTATTAAAGGAAGACGCGAGATGACAGAACGTGTCATTTATCAGCAAATGCTGTCAAAACAGGCTTGTTGTCAAAACAAAATAAATTAGTTCTACTATCATAGAATCACTACAGTGCTAAAAGATGCCATTCGGCCCATCGAGTCTGCACCAACCCTCTGAAAGAGCACCCTCCCCCCTGGACAGAGAGGAAATCCACACCAACACAGCGAAAACGTACAAATGCCACAGTCACCCAAGGTCAGAATCGAACCTGGGTCCCTGGCGCTGCGAGGCAGCAGTGGTAACCACTGTGCTGTGTCAGCCCCTTTGAAATGATAGAATCATAGAATCCCTACATTACAGAAGAGGCCATTCAGTCCAGAGTCTGCAACAACCCTCTGAAAGAGTACCGTAATCAGGCTCCTGCCCTATCCCAGCAACTCCACAACCCCACTTGACCTGCACATTCGGGCAATTTAGCATGGCCAATCCATCTAACCGTTGAGACTGTGGGAGGAAAGCAGAGCACCCGGAGCAAACCCAAACAGACCTCCAAGGCCAGAATTGAACCAGGTCCCTGGCACTGTGAGGCAGCAGTGCTAACCATTGTGCCACCACGGTCTCTCCCACCAAGCAGAAATAAATGAAAAATCAGAACTCAAGATGAGACTTTAACCACTCCACCCGGTGAAAACAGGTAACTGAGAATTTAAAGCCACTATTTCGACTTTATTTTTGCCAACCACTTAATGAACACCGGCATATCAAGGATCTTTTTAGAATCTTAATTCACTTACATTAATGGAAGTTGTGTTCAATAATATCTCCTACAATTGCTTTGAGGGTTAATGGAAGCACTGTGGAGCTATATTTGCCAGAACTTAAAAAAGTACTTTTATACCATAACAACATAAAACATTTACATGTGTGAACAAGGAACATACCTGTTCCTTTATGAAATAACCTAGGATCAGAAATAACTTGCAGTAGACCAGCCAACCCCAGCTCTCAGTTTACCTAATTTTACCATGTGCACTACTTAATTTTGACTATTTAGTTTCAGCATCAACAATGCAGTACATTCCTGGAGGTTTCATGGCATTGCTTAGAGCAAAAAATATTGGGCCCCTCAGGTCCAGTTAGGATTTAAAGTTGACACTGAATTAGCCCATTAAGGGAATGGAAACAGCTTGGTGCATGTCGATATCAAGCGATTTTTGATCAACAGCTTCTTCATTTCTGCTTTAATCAGTTGTCCCCAGCTGCAATTCATGCTAAATTCTTCACTTCATGTCAATCTCTGGGGTCATACACCAGTTTCAGCACATCAATAATGGACAAACCCACCAACAGGAAATGGACGATGCACCTGGCACAGAGCTTGAACAGCAGTGTGTTGGAATAATCAATTCAGAAGGCCAGCCATTGATCTTCTGTTTATTGATGCATTTAATTGCTTTTCGCCATGCAGTATTTACCTCACATAGGGAAGGGGCCACTCAAAAATTGTATTAGATGCTACGCACGATGGGTAATGTAATTTTGAAACTACAGGGAATAGATCACATGTATTATAGATGCATTTAGGGATGAAGAGTGTGAGATTTTGAAACAGTCCAGCAACAGGAATAGAGAAGCTGGCCATGTTAAATGTCATCGTGTTTTATTTTTAAAATAAATTTAAAGTACCCAATTAAGGGGCAATTTAGCGTGGCCAATCCACCTACCCGGTGCATCTTTGGGTTATGGGGGTGAGACCCACGCAGACATGGAGAGAATATACAAACTCCACATGGACAATGACTTGGGTCCACTGTGCCCCTACTGTGCCTTATTTAAATACATTGAAAGAGGGTGACATGGTGGTGCAGTGGTTAGCACTGCTGTCGCAAGGCAAAGACAATTCAGATAGGCTTTTTAATAAGCAGCAATGTATTTCGCCCCAGTCTGAATGATTGCCACCCTAAGAATCTGAAGACAGAGCACTGAGATTTTAAAAACTGCAAATGTAGGAGGCAAATAGAGAACACTCATCCTTCTAGATTAATTTCTATATTACAACAGTGACTGCATTTCAAAAGTACTAAATTGCTATAAAGTGTCTTGGAACATCAAGGCTGTGAGAGGCTCTGAATATATTATAGGGATGGACAACAAATGCTAGCTAAACCAGGAAGCACTGTTGCCTCATGGTGCCGAGGTCCCAGGTTCAATCCTGGCTCTAGGTCATTGTCCGTGTGGAGTTTGGACATTCTCCCAGTGTTTCGTGGGTTTCGCCCCCACAACCCAAAGATGTGCAGGGTAGGTGGATTAGCCATGCTAAATTGCCCCATCATTGGAAAAAATGAATTGGGCACTCAATTTTTTTATTTTTTTTATAAAGCTAAGCCAGGAAGGCCCATATCCTGTGTAAAAATATATTTAACATTTAGAGTATTTCTCAACAGCATAGGCTTTTTTTTTGCTTTTTCTTCTTAAATATTGGAAGTTCAGGTGGACACTGGTAACCATTTTCAGCACAACTACCTGAAAGTTGTTCAGTTTCCCAATTGTGCTGCAGGTTCCATGTGGCTGGTTGTCCATTTATTTTCTTCACCAGCATGGCTGCCTCCCCACAGCCCATACAATATTGTTTAGGAGTACTAAGCACAAGAATGCTAGGCTTAGCCGTCTGAAATATGTATTGCAATTGAGACCTCCAGACTGAAAGGTGTGTCTGTGGGTGGAGATCATGGTCATGCCCATTCACAAATGAAGCTACAACTTGCTGAAACTTTGGGATACTAGTTTTGCTCACACTTCACCATAAAGGCTTCAGGAAATATTTGAAGAACAAGGTGGCCATGACTACTGTCCGAGTCACCTAATTATGAAAAAGTGGGCTGTACAGTACTAGTGGTTAGCACTGTTGCTTCACAGTGCCACGGTCCGAGGTTCGATTCCCGGCTTGGGTCACCGTCTGTGCGGAGTCTGCACGTTCTCAGTGTCTGTGTGGGTTTCCTCCGGTTTCCTCCCACAAGTCCCAAAAGAAGTGCTGTTAGGTAATTTGGACATTCTGCATTCTCCCTCCGTGTACCTGAACAGGCGCCGGAGTGTGGCGACTAGGGGGTTTTCACAGTAACGTCATTGCAGTCTTAATGCAAGCCTATTTGTGATAATAAAGATTTTTTTTTTTTATTTTTTAAATGCTTGTGTTGTGCTGGTCCAAATCGAGGCAAAAATAAATCTGTCTCTAATACAGTATCATTTGGACAAGTGAAAGTGATATGGATACTTCAGGAACCAAAAGACTGATCGAAGAAAAACAGTCCGTTTTTCTTGTATATTGTTGCAATAATGAAGAGCGTTTAACTAAAGCTATCCATCAGGAATATGAAGTGTGGAGAAATAACTCATTCCGCCCGCATTGATGGCACAAATATTCATAATTTGTGTAACATTTGCAAAAAAGCTGATGGGAAAATGTGAGGATAACCCCACCCACACTAAACCGCAGGTTCCTCTGTTGGAGGGGTTTGCAAGCTAGGATGCATCAATGTTCTCTTTCTCCACCAAAAGGCTTTTATATGCAATAGGAGAAATCAGTCCCCTTGGGGGTATCATTTCTCTAGAGTACATGGAAATCCTGTATTATAATCTTGTCAAGAGTTTTGTCACATTTATCCTCCCAATCTTTGGCAATTTTAGCAGCAGGAAAATCTTCTCCCAAAAACGTGCTATTGTTATTCATTCAGTAAACCAGGCCTATCCATGCTGTTTAGTGGTCTTACCTTCTTTTTGTCCCGCATTGAACTTTTTCCTCGGACCATGATCTTGCAACCAGTCTCTGCTTCCAGTTGTTTTGCTGTGAGCCCTCTTGGGCCAAGGATTCTGCCAACAAAGTTAAACTGTGGAAGAAAATAAAAAGCCACTGTCAGAACAAGAATATAACGAAGTTTGTTAATTCCATTAGGTGGCATATTTATATTACTGAATCATCCCATCAAAATTTGGACAAATACATAGTTTTTAATCTCGACTGCCAGCTTGATGCAAACAAGGTTCTATAAGACAAGTTTCCTCCCAACCCCTCCCAAGTTTCAATGCACATATGCAGAAATGAAACCATTAAATATGTTACACAAAATGCTGAAGTATTTTTACCATGACAATTATCTATAATTTAGTAGATTTGATTCATGAGAAATTTTCAAGGAAAATCAAATCTCCTTGAAATAAATTTCCACATATTGCAATTACCTGTAACTGGTGGGAAAGGAAGACAGTCGGGAAAAAAGAGACTAAGCAATAGGAGAAAGCAAGTGCAAAAATATGCACACATAAATGCTCAATATACAAAAAAATTTACATTTCAAGTCAATTAGTTGTCTCACCTGCTATTTAAGATGGTAAATGCACATGCTATAATTGTTAATCCGATCATTTGAGACAAGAGTGCATTTTAATGTGTATTCCTTTTTCTTCTAAAATTCAAATTGAATTTTGGAAGTAATCGGAGGAAACCATTAGGGAGAGAGAGGGATAAGAGGGGAGGGTAATAGGTTCAGGAAAGAGAAGACATGAATTGTTAAGACCAAGATAAGTTGTAGCAAAACAAGGGCTCAGAGGAGGGATGGAGACTTGTTGTAGGAGGGGGAAAAAGAAGCTACAGCTCACATTTTCTCTACATGCCCAGTCCAAAATACAGACATCAATTGATGACCCCTGTCTGAAAGGAAAAGCCAGGCAGGGAGTAAAGCATGACAGAGAAAAGCAATTGGAAGTGAAACAGACAAACAGCAACATAAAGACAGATGAGAATCCAAATGTTTTAACTGTGCAAAAGTTTGTGTTAAAAATTTCTAAATGACCAATTGACTGGATATGTTGGAGCTTGAACTCCGACTAACAAGAAATCTGCAAATAGGGACATGTAAAGTTCTAAAAATCATAGACAGCAGGATTTTCCATTTTTTAGCATTCTTCCTTTAGAATCCTGTCCTACCATTTCAGGTTCAAGTTGCCCATTACAGTTTGGATATTTACTTAACCACGTTTGTGTTGTGCTCATAGCAAGAACACTGCTTCATATGCAGACCAAGACACATGAATGAAAACCGATGCTCCTATATGCTCTATTCATGGATCCTGGATGACCGATTATCCACCACTATTTACAGCAAACACTGGATCACATGGGATGGCAATGTAACCTGACTTTTGGAAAGGGAGAATATTGTAAACACAAGCGGCAGCACAAATTAAATTGAACATTTATTTCTGAGATGCATAATTCACGCAATTGAGGAATTTAAAGAATGCACATTAAGTAGAACTGGTCCAGTGGAAAGGTTAAACTAATCTTGTAAAGCACCTGCAAATAATGGGACGCTTTTCCCCATTGTTGATTCAACCATTGGCAATACATGCCCACCAGCTGCACTCAAAAGGTCTTGCTCCAGACGGCTGCAGATGTTAATGACCTGTATCAAAACCCTTGCATCCCGAGCCACTGGTGCCCAGACATGTAGAGCGCGGTCCTTTGCTTTTAAGATAGTGTGTTGGGATCTCCCCTCCTTCTAGCTGAATCCTTGTGGATTGAGTATTTTCTAGCTCATACACGACGTAGGATGTACAGCAATGAAACACCATTCAGCCCGACAAGTCCATGCTCCACTTGAATCTCCTCCCTTTTCTCATCGAATTCTGCCAACGTAACCCACTTTGTTTTGTCTGAAATGCATATATACTATTTGTTTCAATCACTCCATACGGTAGCAAGTTCCACATTCTCATCACTCTTTGGGGTAACCAATTCCTTATTGAATTTCTTGGTGACTATCTTGTATTGTAATCTCCAGGTCTGCAACCTCAAGTCGGATCCGATTTAATACAATGGATGGACTTGGAGCTTTGGCAAAGTTGGCAAGGGTTTTCTCCGAGATAATGACATTAGCATCTCACCTCCAAGTTCCCAGACCAATCAGGAGGTGCGAGGAATGAAATGCTTACCCTTTCAAAAGATTTCTAATTAATTAGGCCACAGCATGGACTACAAGGACTCACTGGCATTTGATTTTTGAGGTTGTTGCAACCAGAAGAATTGAGATCGTACCAATAGATCCCGAGGTCTGCAAGGTGAGCTCTCCCAAACACAGGAAGATGACAACCTCGTCAAGTGTGCAGACATTGATTTATGTGGCTGAGAAAGTGAGCAACTGAAGTGCCATCAAGAAGATCCAGATCAGGAGGGCATGACAGGCACATGGCATAACATTTGTGCCAAGGCCCAAATTGATATATTCAGCACTTCCTTTACAGCATTATTCAAGTCAACACACTTTAAAGCTTCAGTCATTCCTCTCCTTGCAACCCATCCAAGCAGCCAACATGCCCCCGTGGCTCTCCTACCCATGTCTCATTCACCCTCCAAAAATAAACATGTTGTCCTTCTCTCCTTCCCATACAAACCGTTGCGAAAACTCACATCTCCCTGCTTTCTCTCCTTGCAGGAGATGACCGCACCCAAATTGGCGAAAGGCAATACCCTGGCAGAGGGGAGAAGAGGCTGTGGCCTTCCAACGACTGGTGGCTATTGGCAATACAAGCCCACTAGCTGTACTCAAAAGGTCTTGCTCTAGGTGGCTGCAGATGTTAATCACCTGCCAACGCCTGTGTCTCCGGAGGCACTAGTGCTCAGACATGTAGAGCGCGGTCCTCTGCTTGCAAGACCTTGGGTTGGGGATCTCCCCTCCGTCCAGCTGAATCCTTGCCGGTCCTCTCTGACCTGTGCAGGAGCATGTAGCTGGCAAAGCAGGTACTGTTGCTGTTACTGCTGGAGCAGTTGGTAGAGGTGGTCTTGCCCCGAGCAGAGGTAAAAGGTGGAGCTCCAAGAGCTGCTCAGAGACATTTTTGAAGACTGGGACCAGGGAAGTGCAGTAGACAGTGCAAAACGTGCAACGTGCCTTTCATGAATTGATCATGGCAAGGCATACACACCTCACACACACTGTTGGGAGAAAAAGGAACGCAGGCCGTTGGCTCATTCCTCACACTAGATACAAGGGTTTATTGAACTCCGAACCCAACCCACAGAAAGCTGAAGAGGGTAGGAATGTCAGAATTCTGACCCAATGGCAATTCCAGGCGTTTTACTACCCTGCATGCTCCAAAACTCCACTTGGCTGGGAAAATTCTGCCCAATGTTAGAGATACTGTATACTATGTACATAAGCAAGCATCATCTTCCAGGCATCTCATACCCATTTGTTACAGGTCGTAACATAATATGCCACTTCCTGTACTTAAGTTCCAGATCAACCAACCTAACCTGATCATGTGGTCAGCTAGCCTGCCGACTGTCACTCGACAACTGGATCAGGTACATCTAAAACCAGAATTGTGGGGTGAGGGGAGAAGGGGCAGAGAACAGACTGTGGACATTGGACCCAGCTTTGCAAAGCTGGGTCCAAAGATCCAAGCCCCAAAACAGAGGGGAAAGACATGTACATCCCGGTCCAGCTATGCTGCTCTTGACAGGAATACACCTCAAATTTGAGATGTCACTGTATAAATATATATAGTGTACCCAATTCATTTTTTTCCAAGGGGCAATTTAGCGTGGCCAATCACCTGCCTTGCACATCTTTGGGCTGTGGGGGCGAAACCCACGCATACATGGGGAGAATGCGCAAACTCCACACAGACAGTGACCCAGAGCCAGGATCGAACCTGGGACCTCGGCGCCATGAGGCAGCAGGGCTAACCCACTGCACCACTGTGCTGCCCTGTCACTGTATAAATATGAACAATTTTGCAATGTACCCTTCTGGAAGTTCAGCATCACTAACAAAAACCAAAAACAAGTCATTGGGAACCAGTGTCCAATTACATGTTACAGATTGAACTAGTAAAACTAACATTTCAAATTAACCTTTGAAAGTAAACAAGGTGAGAAATTAACATGAATGGAGATGAAATACAGAAAGGATCTAATTTGGCATGCTGAACTAGTATCTGAAACACCCAACAGATGTTGGAATTCAGACTAAAGTTTTAGTTTTAATGGTGAATAGCTCTATCAGAAAAATATTTTAGTTCATTCTTAAGTACAATTTAATGGCAAGCTCTCAGCACAAGCGCGGACGTGGCGACTGTAATACATTTGTTTATCCGCTATTTATAAATTCAGTGACCCACTTTAAATGGATGTACTCAAAACAGCTTTCACAAATAATGTTCCATGCAAAATAGAAGCTGCACCTGTTCGCAGTAAATATACACATGAAACTAAAGCACAAGATGTCATTGAGCATTTGCTATGTATTAAAATTCAACAATTCCCAACATCAGATCAATTTAAATGTCTTTTTCCACTTCTGTGCAGATGAGGATGCAATGGTCTCAGTGAAGCAATGCCGGATAAAGCCAGAGTGACAATGACAAGATTACTGTGCTATGGAAATACTGTCAGCCTCTCAAGTTGAATCATGCTCGTGAAAAGCCTTTGACAATTGCAATTTAGCCACTTGCCAAAGTCTTCAGACTCCAACTGCACAAAATTCATATTTTTGCTACCATGACATTTCCTCCTCTTCTGCCATTCACTTATTCCAGAATGTTCTGAATTATCAATTTCCTAGACATTTTACATACACTAATTTATCAGAATACAGCTTTCCAAGATCAAATAGATGTTCAGTGGAAACACCATCTATTTGCTCACGTGTATAGGAAATGCATTTGTCCTCATTTTCCTTGACATTCTATTTATTGCGGGTCTGCACATCTTAAAAAGTTAAGTGGTAGCCTTCTGTCTCATTAAAGTCGATGGCTTGTGCCATGGTGGATAACTACACTGCGTTAAGCATCACCCAGTGTGAATCAAGAGCCCCATTCTGGCATGTCAGTTTCTGCTACATTTGTTGCAGCCTGGCATGATGGATTCCATCCACTTGTTGATCAGAGACCCAAAGCTCCAACTATCCATTGAAGCAGATGGGCCGTGGCAGGTTCTACCCATCACACAAATGAGCAACATCACATAAATTTGTGCCAACATGGTGCCATGTACATATGGCACATGTCCCTACAATTGGCTGACTGAACATAATTTCAGAGGGCCTTTAAGAATGAACCACATTGCTCTGGATCTGTAGTCATATAGGCCGGACTACTTAGACAGCAGATTCCCTTCCCTAAATGACATTAGTGAACCAGACCAGAGGACAGCAGATTCTCTTTCCCAACTGACATTAATGAACCAGATGGGTTTTTACAACAATCGGCAATGGTTTCATGGTCAACTTTAGACTTTTAATTCCAGATTTTTATTGAATTCAAATTTCACCATCTGCAGTGGTGGGATTCAAACCCTAGATCTCTGAATTACTAGTCCGTTGACAATATCCAACAATAGCCATGCTAACAACCAATCTAAGAGAATCAGTTGAGCTTGTAATATGCCTTGTTTACACTTACGAGAAGCAACACATTCATATGCAGGGATCATTCTTTGCAAATAAAAGGAATATGTTTGTACGCCTTTTTGAATTATCAAAAGCACTTCTCCACCAGAAATAGTGAACCATACGGCAGGTTGAGTCAGCTCTGCTATTAACATCATGATGGGTGACCTTGGACTTCAACACCAATTTCTCACCCCATATCTCTCGCTTCCCCGAAACACTAAAAATCCATCTATCACAGCCTTAAAAGCATTCAACAATTGAGCATCTACAACCCTCCGGGGTGAATTTCAATGATTCACAACTATTTGGAGTGAGGTAATTTCTTCTCATCTCAGTCCTAAATAACCAGCTCCTTATCTTGAGACTGTTCCCAAGGGGTTTTAGATTCCTTAACCAGCAGGAACCACCTCTCAGCATCTACCCTATCAAACACCTTCAGAATCTTATAAGCATCAGAGATTACCCATCAATAAAGTTCAGAGAATACAAGCCCAATTTACACAAGACCAATTTAGTGAGCCTTCATTATCTCACTTGCAATGCAGTTACATCCTTCCATTCATACAAGACCTAAACTGTACACAGTACTCCAAATGTGATCTCTCCCAAACCGCTATCTAATTGTAGCAAGACTTCTTTATTCCAGTACTCCAATTGCCTTGTAACAAAAGGCTAACATGCTATTTGCTTGCCTAATTTATTGGCATACCTGCATGCTGACTTTCTGCTTTCCATGGAAACACCATGGCAAATCAGAGTTGACTTGCCAATCAAGCACCCTTTTCTCCTGTGGTATAAATTGTTGAGATTGTCAAATTTCAAACTTTTTCATGTTTGTCCTGATGAGTGCAAGACAAAAAACTTCAGTAAATGTCTCACTTTTCAACAATCATGGCTGATTTTATGCCTCAACTCCACTTTCCTGCCCGCTCTCCATATTCCTAGATTCACTGAGGCAGCAAAATTGGCCGAGACTCCACCTTGGATATACTCAATGATGGCGAATTCACAATCCTCTGGGATAGAAAACACCAAAGATTCACAAGCCTCAGTGAAGAAATTTCTCAGTCCCAAACGACAGGACAGGGGAAATAACTGGTGTCTACCTGTCAAGCCTCCTCAGAATCTTGTATGCTTCAATACATCATCCCCCAATTCTTTTAAATGCAAGAAACATGGACCCAATTTACTCAGTAGGACAGCTGTATCACCCCAGGAACCAATCTAGTGAACCTTCACAGTTCTACCTCCAAATGCAAGTACATCCTTCCTGAAAATACGTCCTTCCTGAAAAAACAGAGATCAAAACTCCACACATCCTCCCAAGTGCAGACACACTAAAGTCCTACACAATTGCAATGGTACTTATTCTTGTATTCCCTTTGCATAAAGGGCAGCATGCTATTTGCCTTCAACATTGATTGGTGTAGTGTCCCTGGTAGGAGTACATCAAAGTATTTTTGAACAACACAATTTAGAAGTTTCACTCCTTTTAAAAAGTATTCTGCTTTTCTAACTACCGTAGTAAATACCTTCGCACTTCCACATATTGCACTTGGCCACTCAAACTGCTTTTTTGTCGCCTGTGGCCTCCTCACAGCTTACGTTCCCATTTAGCTTTATATCATTAACAAATTTAACACATTATATTCTGTCCCTTTCATCCAAGTCATTAACAGACAGTAAATAGTTCTGGCCCTAGCAGTGATTCTTTTGACACTCACTATTTACAGCCTGCTACCTAGAAAGATGACCCATTTATCTCTACTCTTTCAAAGATGTTAACCAAGACTCATATGTCCAATTCCATGAGCCCCATATACCCATAGTAAACTTTTTTGTGCTGCCTTATCAAATGCCTCTTGGAAATCAAGGTTTACTACATCTACTGGCTCCCATTTATCTACCCCACCAGCTCCATCCTGAAAAAAATAAACACCTCCCCCCTTTCCTTTCATAAAACCATGAAGATTAAGTTTGTTTAGCTGGATCTAGATCGGATTTTAGATTCAATCGCTTGCAAACTCCATGACAAAGTCAGGGAAAAACAGTCGAGACATTAATCATGAAGAAACCCACCCAGGCGATACGTCAGATCGTTAACTCTGGGCAAGTCTGCAGATCTAAACAAAAGCCTCAGTAATGTGCAGCAGCACATCAATACTAGCATGCAATCTTTTGTACATTGAGCAGCTAAATTGCATGTAGAAACCAATTTTAAACATCAGAATTCTGGGCCAATCTTTAACAATTCAACAGAGTTCATTTAACATTTTGCCAGATGTAATTTGGTGGCAACATGTAGGCGGAGGTCGCACGTAGGGTGGCTACTACCAGAGCTTTCGTTTGTTGGCTTTTTTCATCCAGATTTGGGGGAAATTTTAGATGATTGATCTCCAGGAAAGTTGCAGCAGCTAAAGGGTGTCGAAAAACCCAGAAGAAAAATGCAGATTGAAAAGGTGCGAGCGATAGTCCCCTTGAGAACTCGGGTTCGGTGTGCAGTTCTATGGGAGGAAAGATGGCAGGAGAAAACTCACTGGGTGGGGCTGCGCCCATTACGGTCGACACGCTGGCTGAGGTAGAGTTTGAGTGGCAGTTCGCCATGCATTTCAATTGGCATCGGAAAGAGATCACGGCCTCGCTCAAGGAGTTGGTGGATGATTCGCTGGCCCCGATAAAGAAGGCTCCAGGATCGAAGTAGAGAGCGGTGGGGGGGGGGGGGCATGGAGAGGTGTTGAAGGGGGTGGAGGAGGCACTGTCACAGCACAGCAACCAGTTCACTCGATGGGAGAGGAGAGGAGCTATGGAAGGTGCAGTAAAATAATAAAAGGATGAGTGCAAATTTGACGACCTGGAGAACAGGTCACGGTGGCAGAGTCTGCGGATTGTAGGACTGCCCGAGGAGCTCGAGGGCAGGTGGCCACTAGAGTAGTTGTGGAGGTGTTCGCAAAGTTCTTGGGGAGAAGGAGGACCCCTCCCTCAGAGTTGAATAGGGCTCATCAGTCACTCCAGCGGAAGCCGAAGGCAAATGAACCATCGGAGGCTGTGATAGTTTGCTTTCAGAGCTACCAGGTGAAGGTGAAGGCTTGGAGTTGACCGAAGCAGAATGGAGAGACGAGGTGGAAAGACAGCGGTATTCGTACATGAACAGATCGCACAGTGAAGCCGACAAGATGGCAGGCAGCCTTTGGTAGGGCGAAGGCAACGCTGTACAACAGCAACATGCGGTTTGGGGTGGTCTACACAGCAAAGTTAAGAGTTACACAACTCCAGGGACTATTAGTTCAAGACGGTGGAGAAGGCAAAGGAGTTTGTGAAGGCCGAAGGACTGGGAATGAGCGGAGTTTGGACTTTGTTTTTCTTCATGTTGGGATGTGATGGTTTGGGGATATTGGGTTAATACGTTGGGATTTCTTTCCCTTTCTTTGAGTGTCTATTTTGTTGGGTTGTTTGGAAGGACTGGCCTTCATTTAAAAAAATATATATTTTTTTAAATTAAAGTTTTGCAAAGTTTTTCATAATAAATAGTAATAATCCTAACACCGCAAAATAGAGTGAACATTAACATAGTGCAATACAATAGCAATTGACTAGACGTGACCCCTCGCGCCTCAGTCTTCCCACACCGTCCCAACGGAGACCTCACCGTCACTCCCCTACGAGTCGCTGCTGCTGCTGACGTTTTAATTTTCCCCGAGAAGCCATCGGACGGTATTATGCCCCCGCTCAACAGCAGCAGCTCTGTGCACTTGGCAAAATTATTTACACACATAAGTAGGCATCTGTTCACGGTGTTGTCGTCACTTGCTTCTCCCAGACAGAGTTCGCTGCCGTTGTCGTCTCGTTCCACTTCTGCGGCCCTCCAGTCTTCCCCGTTTTCTCTGTTCCTGTGGACGTTAAGTTTGATAACGTTGCCCTGCCTACCCCCCCCTCCTCCCTGGCTCGCCTCTATTGTTCCGTCTCTTTCCTCTACCCACCTCCTGCTGCCCCCCCCCCCCCCCCCCCCCCCCCCACCCGGTGGCTCGCCTTTCCTTCCTCTTAGTTTTAGCTGTCCTCCCGCCCCCTCTCCCGGTCGATCTCTCCCTCTCATGCTTTGGCTACTCTCCCGTTTCTTGGCTATTCATCTGCTCGTTTGTTGGCCACAAACAGGTCTCGGAACAATTGGGTGAATGGCTCCCACGTTCTGTGGAAGCCGCCGTCTGACCCTCGGATGGAGAATTTGATTTTCTCCATTTGGAGAGATTCCGAGAGGTCGGACAGCCAGTCTGCAGCTTTGGGTGGTGCTGCTGACCGCCAGCCGAACAGGATTCTACGGCGGGCGATCAGGGAGGCAAAGGCAAGGGCGTCCGCCCTCCTCCACAGGAATAGATCTGGCTGGTCTGAAACCCCGAAGACTGCCACTTTCGGGCATGGCTCCACCCTCACCCCCACCACCTTGGACATTGCCTCGAAGAAGGGTGTCCAGTACTCCACAAGTCTGGGGCAGGACCAGAACATGTGGGCGTGGTTGGCTGGGACTCCTTGGCACCGCTCACATCTGTCCTCCCCTTCAGGAAAAATCTACTCATACGGGTTCTTGTTAACTGGGCTCTATGTACCACTTTTAGTTGCGCCAGGCTGAGCCTTGCGCACTTGGAGGTGGAGTTGACCCTATGCAGTGCTTCGCTCCAGAGTCCCCATCCTATTTCGATCCCCAGGTCCTCCTCCCACTTCATTCTTGTTGCGTCCAATACGGTGTCGGCCCCTTCTACCAGTCGGTTATACATGTCACTACAGTTCCCTTTATCTAGTATGCTTGCGTCCAGTAACTCTTCCAGTAGTGTCTGTCGTGGTGGTTGTGGGTATGTCCCTGTCTCCTTTCGTAGGAAGTTTTTTTAGTTGCAGGTACCTTAGTTCCTTCCCCCTGGCTAGCTGTAATTTCTCTGTCAGTTTGCCCAGTGTTGCGATCCTGCCGTTCGTGTATAGGTCCCTGACTGTCAGTGTCCTTCTGTCCTGTCCCCACCTTTTGAAGGTTGCGTCAGTCAGCGCTGGCGTGAACTTATGGTTGTTGCAGATGGGAGCTTTACCCGACATTCTGGTCAGGCCAAATTGTTGCCGTAGCTGGTTCCAGGGCTGGAGGGTGGCTATTACCACCGGGCTGCTGGAGTGTTTTTTGGGTGAGGATGGGGATGGGAGCGCCACCGTGGCGAGGGCCCGAAGGGAGGTCCCCATGCAGGAGGCCTCTTCCGCGCGCACCCACTCGGCTTCTGGCTCCTTGATCCATCCGCTTATTCGCTCGGCCGTCGCTGCCCAGTGGTAAAGTTGTAGGTTTGGGAAGGCTAGCCCCCCCCTGGATTTTGTTTTTTGTAAGACCTTCTTTGGGATCCTAGCATTCTTCCCCCCCATACGAACGCCATGATTAGTTTGTCTAGTGCTTTGAAAAAGGCCTTGGGGATGTAGATCGGGATGGATCTGAATAGAAAGAGGTACCTGGGCAGCACGTTCATTTTAATCGTCTGGACTCTCCCCACGCGGGAGTGGGAGTGTGCTCCATCTTTGCAGGTCCTTTTTTACTTCCTCGGTCAGACTGGTGAGGTTCCATTTGTGGATCCCTTTCCAGTCATGGGCTATTTGGGTCCCCAGGTAGCGGAATTTGTGTCGGGCTTGTTTTAAGCGGTAGTCCCGTTAGGGCTGCCCCACCTACTTGTGGGTGTACCGGGAAGATCTCGTTTTTGCTCATGTTGAGTTTGCAGCCCGAGAAGGCGACAAACTCTTTCAGGAGCGCGATGATTCCGAGGACTGGCCTTCATGTTGGTTTTTCGGTATTGAGCACATGGGGGATGGGGCTCTGGCAGGGGCCACCTTACTAGCGAATGCAAGTTGGCTAGTGAACAGGAGCGAGTTGTGTTTTGTTTTGGGGGGAGGGGGCTGGAAAAATAGGAGGAGAGGAGAGGGTAGCCGGGCGTCAGAACATGTGTGGACAGGTCTTGATGAGGTTGAGAGGTGTGAATGGTGGGGCGTGGCTGGGGGTAAACTGGCTGACGGTGTCCAGGGGTAGGGTTGGGTCCTGCTCGCTGGGCAGTCCAGGAGCAACGATCATGACTGAAAGGAGGGGTGAGGGAGGCGAGAAACCCTTGGTCTGAATGGTAGATGGAAACGTATGGACATTGGGTGGACCGGTGAAGCAAGTGAGCGAGAGTCTTTTATCATTTAAGAGCTTAAGAGCCGACCTGGTGCTGTTGCACTTCAGAGTGAAGTACCAGATGAGGCTTCGGAAGGGCTGGGTGAATCAGGTGTTCCACTCGGGTTTTGATAGCAAGGCTCGGGGAGTAGCGATACTGGCAGATGAGTGAGGTTTCAGATGGAGACAGTGGTGCCAGACCAGGGGGCAGGTACGTTATAGTAACAGGTGCTTTAGAAGGGTTGGCGGCGTTGGTTAGAGCATATGCCCCGAATTGGGATGACGTAGCGTTTAAGATGATGATGGTGGCTGTCATACCACATTTGTTAATCAGTTAATTTTGGGTCAGGACAGTGCTGAATCCAAAGGTAGTTAGGTTGCTGACCCCCTAGGGGGGGGTGCAAACGTGTTGGCTGCATTTATGAAGGGGATGGAAGTAACGGATCCATGGCGGTTTCTGCATCCACAAGATAGCATCCTCGACGATCATCCTCAACACCGGTGCCCCACAAGGCTGTGTCCTCAGCCCCCTACTATACTCTTTATACACCTATGACTGCGTGGCCAAATTCCCCATCAACTCGATTTTCAAATTTGCTGATGACACCACCGTAGTGGGTCGGATCTCAAACAATGACAAGACAGAGTACAGGAATAAGATAGAGGAACTGGTGCGACGACAATAATCTCTCCCCCCTCCGGTTGCGGTGATGCCGAGCTAGCCGCACGTTTCGGCGGCTCCAGCTCCGACGGACCTTCAGGCTCTTTTAAGAGCCCCAACGGGGAATTTTCCGACGACGCGACCCGGTGTGGGGTGTGTGGGAAGGGAGTCCCCCCCGAACGAAGAAACCGGCGGCGGCGGCTGCAGCCCGAGGAATCATCGAACAAAAGGTCAGAGGGAGAGAAATAAAAGATGGCGGCGGAGAAAGCGCAGGCGACATGGGGGCCTGAGCAGGATGAGATCGTGAGACGGTGCGTGGAGCTACTGAAGAGGGAGGTGCTGACCCCGATGCTACAGGCAATTGAGGGGCTCAAGGAGACATTAAAGACCCAGGAGACTGAGCTCCGCGTGGTGGAGCAGAAGGTGACAGATATTGAGGACGAGATCCTGGGCCTGGCGGTTAAGACTCAGACGCACGAGGCACTTCATAAAAAGTGTACTGAAAGGATCGAGGCCCTAGAAAACGGAGCGCGAAGGAAGAACCTTCGGATACTAGGTCTCCCTGAGGGTGTGGAAGGAGTGGACTGTGGAGAGTACGCAAGTAAGATGCTAAGCTCGTTGATGGGAGCTGAGGCCCCTGCGGGCCCCATGGAGGTGGAGTGGGCAAATCGGATTCCGGCGAGAAGACCAAAAGCAGGAGAACCACCGAGGGCGATAATCGTGCGATTTTACCGCCTTAAGGTCAGAGAAGAGGTCCTGAGATGGGCTAAAAAGGTGCGGAGTAGCAAATGGGAGAATGCGGTGGTACGGATATACCAGGATTGGAGTGCGGAGGTGGCGAGAAGGAGGGCGAGCTTCAACCGAGCCAAAGAGGTGCTGCATAAAAGGAAGGTGAAGTTTGGGATGCTGCAGCCGGCAAGACTATGGGTCACGTATCAGGAGAGACACTATTATTTCGAGACGGCGGAGGAAGCATGGTCCTTCATCAAAGAAGAGAAATTGGACCGGAACTGAGGGACTGATGCTGCAGGAAATGTTATTGTTTTTGTTAACGTTACGGTGGAAGTTAATTGAGAAGTAAACAGGGAAGGGGGGAGACATTGGGGAAATGTGGGCGCCGGCAAGGGGGGGAAAGACGGGACATAGTCGGAGAATGGGGAAGGAGGGGGGGGGAGGGGAAAGGGAGCTGCGCCATAAAAGGCGGGTCAGGTAAAGGGATGTTCCCGCGCCAGAAAGAATAAGGCGGGAAGACAGGAGCAAGGCGGATGGGAGTTCCCCCACACGGGGGGGGGGGGGGGGGTCGAGGAGTGAGCAGGAGCAGCCGGAGTCAGTTGAAGTCAGCTGACTTACAGAAGTGATATGGGGGGAGCAATCATGCTAGATGGGGGGGGGGGGGGGGGGGGGGGGGGGGAGGAAGACGACACACGACGACAACTGGGTTGCTGCTGCGGAAATCCAAAAGGAAATGGCTAAAGAGTGGGTGGGCGGGGATGGTGTGCGACGCTGGGGGAGCGAGCAGGAGCGCGGAGGCGGGATATGGGACTGGCCTAGAGAAGGTAATGGCTAGTCGACACGGGAGGGGGGCAGGTAGCCCCCTAGTGCGGCTGATCACGTGGAACGTGAGAGGCCTGAATGGACCGATAAAAAGGGCCCGAGTGCTCGCGCATTTGAAAGGACTAAGGGCAGACGTGGTTATGCTCCAAGAGACGCACCTAAAGGTGGCGGACCAAGTTAGGCTAAGGAAAGGATGGGTGGGACAGGTGTTCCACTCAGGACTGGACGCAAAGAACAGAGGGGTGGCCATCTTGGTGGGGAAACGGGTAGCATTTGAAGCAAAGAACATCGTAGCAGATAGCGGAGGTAGATATGTAATGGTGAGTGGTAGACTGGAGGGAATGGAGGTCGTGTTGGTTAATGTGTATGTCCCAAATTGGGACGATGCGGGATTCATGAGACGGATGCTGGGGCATATACCGGACCTGGAGGCAGGAAACTTGATTTTAGGAGGGGACTTTAATACGGTGCTGGACCCGGGGCTAGATAGATCCAGCTCAAGGACCGGAAGAAGGCCGGCAGCGGCCAAGGTACTTAAGGGGTTTATGGACCAAATGGGGGGAGTGGATCCATGGCGATTTTTTAGACCTAGGGAGTTTTCCTTCTTCTCCCATGTCCATAAAGTGTATTCCCGGATAGATTTGTGTGTTTTGGGAAGGTCGTTGATCTCTAGGGTGGAAGAAGCTGAGTACTCAGCCATAGCGGTTTCGGATCATGCCCCACATTGGGTGGACCTGGAAGTAGGAGAGGACAGGGAGCAGAGAACACTCTGGCGATTAGATGTGGGACTGATGGCGGATGAAGGAGTGTGTGCAAGAGTGTGGGGGTGTATTGAGAGATACCTGGGAGGTCAATGACGACGGCGAGGTCCCTGTGGGAGTGGTCTGGGAAGCATTAAAAGCGGTGGTCAGAGGAGAGCTGATCTCTATTGGGGCCCACAAAAGGAAAACAGAGGCCAAGGAAAGGGAAAGATTACTGGGGGAGATTTTAAGGGTGGACAGGGAATTTGCAGAGACCCCGGAGGAGGAATTGTACAGGGAGAGGAGACGACTCCAGACGGAGTTTGACCTTCTGACCACCAGAAAGGCGGAGGTACTGTGGAGGAAGGCACAGGGGAGGAGGTATGAATATGGGGAAAAGGCTAGTCGCCTGTTGGCGCATCAATTGCGAAAGAGGGCAGCAGCGAGGGAGATAGGAGGAATTAGAGACGAAAGGGGAGACACGGTGCAAAGGGCAGGAAAGATAAATGAGGTGTTCAAGACCTTCTATGAGGAACTGTATAGGTCTCAACCCCCAGAGGGAGAGGAGGGGATGCGGCAGTTCCTGGACCAATTGAGGTTCCCGAAAGTGGAGGAGCAGGAGGTGGCAGGCCTGGGGGCGCCGATTGAGGTGGACGAGGTTATTAAGGGACTGGGAAGCATGCAAGCAGGGAAGGCCCCGGGGCCAGACAGGTTCCCGGTGGAATATTACAGAAAATATGTGGACTTGTTGGCCCCGTTGATGGCGAGGATGTTCAATGAGGCCAGGGAAGGGGGGACTCTACCCCCGACGATGTCGGAGGCGACGATATGGCTAATTTTGAAGAGGGACAAAGATCCGTTGCAGTGCGGGTCCTATAGACCTATTTCACTATTGAACGTGGACGCCAAATTGCTGGCAAAGGTACTGGCATCGAGGATAGAGGACTGTGTCCTGGGGGTGGTGCACAAAGACCAGACAGGGTTCGTAAAAGGGAGACAACTGAATGTTAATGTGCGACGACTATTAGGGGTGATAATGATGCCCCCAGTGGAGGGGGAGGCAGAGATAGTGGCGACAATGGACGCAGAGAAGGCATTTGATAGGGTGGAGTGGGAGTATTTATGGGAAGTGTTAAGGAGGTTTGGGTTTGGGAATGGGTTTATTAGCTGGGTTAGACTTCTTTATGGGGCTCCAACGGCAAGCGTAGTTACAGGTCGACATAGATCGGAGTATTTCCGACTATATAGGGGAACAAGACAGGGATGCCCGCTGTCTCCATTGTTGTTCGCGTTAGCAATTGAACCTCTGGCCATGGCGTTGAGAGACTCCAGGAAATGGAGAGGGGTGATTAGAGGGGGAGAAGAGCACCGAGTCTCGCTATACGCAGATGACCTATTGTTATAAGTGTCGGACCCAGCCGGGGGGGGGGTGATAGAGATTATGCAAATTTTGAGGGGGTTCGGGGAATTCTCGGGGTATAGGCTAAACATGGGGAAGAGTGAATTATTTGTGATACATCCAGGGGACCAGAGTAGAGAGATAGAAGGCTTACCGCTAAGGAAAGTGGAAAGAAACTTCCGATATCTGGGGATTCAGATCGCTAGGAGCTGGGGAACCTTGCACAGACTTAATCTGACACGGCTGGTAGAACAAATGGAGGAGGACCTCAAGAGGTGGGACATGCAGCCTCTATCGCTGGCAGGCAGGGTGCAAGCAATTAAGATGGTCCTCCCGAGGTTCTTATTTGTATTTCAATGTCTCCCTATACTAATCACCAAGACCTTTTTTAATAAAATAGATAGGAGCATCACGAGCTTTGTGTGGGCAAGGAAAGTTCCGAGAGTAAGGAGGGGGTTCCTTCAGTGTAGTAGGGACAGAGGAGGACTGGCACTACCGAATTTGGGTGATTACTATTGGGCCGCCAATGTGGCAATGATACGTAGATGGATGATGGAGGGTGAGGGAGCGGCGTGGAAAAGACTGGAGAGAAAGTCCTGTAAAGGGATGAGTTTAGAGGCGCTGGTGACAGCGCCGCTACCATTCTCACCTAAAAAGTTTACCACGAACCCGGTGGTGGCGGCAACACTGAATATCTGGGGACAGTGGAGGCGACAGAGAGGGGTGCGGGGAGCCCTGGTGGGGTCCCCTATCAGGAACAACCATAGGTTCGCCCCAGGAAGAATGGATGGAGGATTTCAGAGCTGGTACCAGTTGGGAATTAGGAAGGTGGGAGATTTATTTATAGATGGGACTTTTGCAAGCTTGGGAGCATTGGAGGAAAAGTATAAGTTGCCCCGGGGAAATTTTTTGCGATATATGCAGGTGAGGGCGTTTACTAGACAACAGGTGAGGGAATTTCCGTTGCTCCTGGCACAGGGGATACAGGACAGGGTGCTTTCAGGGGTGTGAGTCGGAGAGGGCAAGGTGTCACGAGATTTACAGAGAGATGAGGGAAGAGGGGGAGGAGTCGGTGGGCGAACTAAAAAGAACGTGGGAAGAAGAATTAGGGGAGGAGATAGTGGAGGGTATGTGGGCTGATGCCCTAAGCAGGGTAAATTCCTCTTCCTCATGCGCCAGGCTTAGCCTGATTCAATTTAAGGTGCTACATAGAGCACACATAATGGGGACAAGATTGAGCAGGTTCTTTGGAGTGGAGGACAAGTGTGGGAGGTGTGGCGGGAGCCCGGCAAACCACGCACATATGTTTTGGGCGTGCCCGGCACTGGAAGGGTATTGGAAGGGAGTGACGGGAGTGATTTTTCAGGCGGTGAAGGCCCGGGTCAAACCAGGCTGGGGGTTAGCTCGATTTGGAGTTGCGGAAGAGCCAGGAGTGCAGGAGGCGAAAGAGGCCGATGCCGTGGCCTTTGCGTCCCTAGTAGCCCGGCGCAGGATCCTACTCATGTGGAAGGAGGCGAAACCCCCCCGGACTGGAGGCCTGGGTAAACGACATGGCGGGGTTCATTAAACAGAAGCAGATAACGTTTGCCCTGAGAGGATCGGCTCAAGGGTTCACCAGGCGGTGGCAGCCATTTCTCGACTACCTAGGGGAACGTTAGAGGGAAGACAGATGACCAGCAGCAGCAACCCAGGGGGAGGAGGGAGGGGGGGGGGGGGTTTAGTTTAGTTTAGGTCAATAGATAATGGGGTTTTGTTACTTGTGTATCGTTAAAAATCTCTGTTTTGTTATTGTTTCGTTTGCTTTGTAAGAGGGAAAAATTGTTTGGAAAAAATTTTCAATAAAATATATTTTAAAAAAAGAAAAAAATAATCTCTCCCTCGATGTCAACAAAACGAAGGAGATTGTCATCGACTTCAGGAAGCGTAGCGGAGAACATGCCCCTGTCTACATCAATGGGAACGAAGTAGAAAGGGTCGAGAGCTTCAAGTGATCACCCACAGCCTGTCCTGGTCCATGCCGACACTATAGTTAAGAAGCCCACCAACGACTCTACTTTCTCAGAAGACGAAGGAAATTTAGCATGTCAGCTACGACCCTCACCAGCTTCTACAGATGCACCATAGAAAGCATTCTTTCTGGTTGTATCACAGCTTGGTATGGAGCCTGCTCTGCCCAAGACCGCAGGAAACTACAAAAGGTTGTGAATGGAGCCCAGTCCATCACACAAACCAGCCTCCCAGCCACTGACTCCATCTATAATTCCCACTGCCTCAAAAAGGCAGCCAGCATAATTAAGGACCCCACGCATCCCAGACATACTCTCTTCCACTTTCTTCTGTCAGGAAAAAGATACCAAAGTTTGAAGTCACGTACCAACCGACTCAAGAAAGCCTTCTTCCCTACCGCAATCAGACTTTTGAATGGACCTACCTTGTATTAAGTTGATCTTTTCTCTACACCTTGCTATAACTGTAACATGATATTCTGCAGTCTCTCCTTCCTTCCCTATGTACGGTATGCATTGTTTGTACAGCATGCAAGAAACGATACTTTTCACAGTATACGAATACATGTGACAATAATAAATCAAAGATAAGGAGCGTTACTTCTTTTCGCTGGTGTATAGTGTGTACTCAAGGGTTGACTTATTTATTTTGGGGAAGTTGTTGTTTGCGAGGTGAGGAAAGTGGAATACTCGCCGATTGTTATTTCGGACCATGCTCCGCATTACGTGGACGTGGTCCTGGAGAAGGAGCTGGCACAGAGGCCACATGAAGGTTGTATGGGGTGGGGGGGGGGGGATGCTTGCAGACCTGAATTAAGGATGCTAAAGGTGACTGATGGCTATGTGGAATTGAATAAGAATGGGGAGGTCTCGCCAGCTGTGGTCTGGGAGGTGCTAAAGGTGGTGGTAAGGGGCGAGATCATCTTTACGGCTCAGGTGGACAGGGAGGCAAGAGAGAAAGCGGCAGCAGCTGGTAGAGGAAATCTTGGGAGATAGATGGGACATATGTGGAGGAACCCACTCTGGAACCTCTGGTGAGGAGAAAGGAATTGCAGGCACGGTTTGACCTTCTGTCCACAGGGAAGGCGATTCGGCAGTCTACGGTGGGTGAAGGGGGTAGTGTATTAATGTAGGAGAAGGCCAGTCGCTTGCTGGCGGGCCAGCGCCATCGGCAGGCGGCTGCACGAGAAACTGTTCGGGTCTGGGGTGGGGCAGGGGAGCTGGTGGTGGCACTGGAGCGTGTGAACAAGGCATTTGAGGAGTTTTATAAAAAGTTATAAAGATCGGAGCCCCCAGGGGACGAGCCAGACGAGGGATTTAAATTTTTATTTTTTTTTAAATCCCCAATTCATTTTTTCCAATTAAGGGACAATTTAGTGTGGCCAATCCACCTACCCTGCACATCTTTGGATTGTGGGGACGAAATCCACGCAGACACTGGGAGAACGTGCAAACTCCACACAGACAGTGGCCCAGGGCCGGGATCGTACCGGGGACCTCAGCACTTTGAGCCACTGCGTCATCGTGCTGACCTGGATGAGGGATTTTTTAAAAGACGGGGAGGGGGGGGGGGGTTGGAGTGCCCTAGGGTAAGAGATGGTGCGGCTGAAAGAGCCAGTGGGGATTGAGGAGGTTTGAGCAGTGATAGGGAAGTTGCAACAGGCAAGGCAGCAGGAAAGGATAGGTTCCTGGTGGAGTTTTAGAAAACATTTTTGGGTAGGCTGACGCTGCTGTTGGTGGAGACATTTGAAGTATCGGAGCATAAGCGGGCACTACCAAAGACAATGGGACAGGCATCCATTTCGTTGTTATTTAAAAAAGGATAAGGACCAGGTGAAGTGTGCATCGTATAGGCCAATGTGTCTGCTAAATGCAGATGCTAAGATTCTTGCCACGGTGTTGGGAGTTTGGAGAGTGCCTCCCGCAGATGATTGGAGAAGATCAGGCAGGTTTATAAAGGGTAGGCAGTTGTCCACGAATGTGCGGCGGTTGTTAAATGTGGTGCTCTCTCCAGCAGAAGAGGAGGAGCCGGAGATAGTGCTGGTTTTGGACGCGGTGAAGGCATGTGACGGTGTAAAGTGGAGCCATTTGTTTGCCGTATTGGAGAGGTTTGGGATGAGTCCCAAGTTAGCGGCATTGGTCAAATTGTTATATAGGGAACCAAAGGAGAGTATGCACACGAATGAGGTGAATTCAGGGTACTTTCAGTTACATAGGGGAATGAGGAAGGGATGCCCGATGCCCTCCCTCCTGTTTGCGCTGGCAGTGGAGCCCTTGACTCACTGCGTTGAAGTGTTTGGATAAATGTAACGGGATAGTGAGGGGGCCGTCGATGATTTGTTACTGTGCATCTCCAACCTGTGTTCTACGATGGGGGATATAATGGGTCTGCTTAGGAGACTCGTTTATTATTAGGTTTTAAGTTGAATCTGGAAAAGAGAGCGTGCTTATTGGTGACCTCTCTGGGGACGGGAGCTAATTTGGGGGGGGGGGGGGGTTGCTGCTGTTCGGGTGGCTCAGCACTGGGTTCGGCTCGGTAAATTGAATTTCACAAGCCTGATGGGCAGGGTCAAGGCGGATTTGCAGAGATGGGACAGCCTTCCCCCTACCATTGGCAGGCCGGGTGCAGGCAACAAATCTGAACGTTTTGCCACAGTTGTTATATTTGTTCAGTGCCTACCAGTCTTTTTGCCGAAAACGTTATTTATGGGGGTGGAATGGTTGATTTTGTTGTATGCCTGGTCAGGTACAGTAGCAAGGATTCGGAAGATGGCACTTCAGAGGGCAGTAGTCGGGTGGCCTGGCCCTACCAAACCTGATGTACTATTATTGGGCGGCAAACGCTGAGAAGGTGCGGGGTTGGAGTAGGGTGCCGAAGGCTTTGTGGGTGAAGATGGAGACAGGCTCTTCTCAGTGGTCAGGGTTGTGGGTGCTGGCATTAGCGCTGCTCCAGTTTGCCCCAGGAAAATATTCAGAGAGTCTGGCGGTGGTGGCCACGTTGAAGATATGGAGGCAATTTTGGCAGCACTTAAGGTTGGGCCAGGGGTCAAAGCCGATTTTGGGGGGTTGGGGGGGGCGGAGAGAGGATGACTTATTTCTAGAAAGGCGGTTTGTGAGCTTGGAAGAGTTGATGGGGAGTTTTGGGTTGGAGAAGGGAGAGGCCTTTAGGTATATGCTGGTGCAGGATCTCGCATTTGCTTTGAGTTACAGGAAAGTTCAAGGATTGGGGTGGGTGGGGGGGGGGGGGGGGGGGGGGTTGTTTTTTCTTGTTTTGCCGCCTTGTTATGCTGTATATATGTATATTTATAATGTTAGAAATCGAATAAATATTCAAAAAAGTATTTTGCAAAGATTCCTTTTCTGGAGTTTAAATTTGGCTTAATTTGCCCCTTCCACCGATATAATACGAAAGCTGTAATTACCTGTCAGTCAGCAAAACATTTTTTTTAAATTCTCAGAACAGCAAACAAAAATACTTGTTTTTCACTCTGCCCGTCTTTCCACTCTGCCTGAATTGCTGCCACTGCCTTTAGCAAGACCAACATGTATACAGGACAGGGCAGCACGGTAGCCTTGTGGATAGCACAATTGCTTCACAGCTCCAGGGTCCCAGGTTTGATTCCGGCTTGGGTCACTGTCTGTGCGGAGTCTGCACATCCTCCCAGTGTGTGCGTGGGTTTCCTCCGGGTGCTCCGGTTTCCTCCCACAGTCCAAAGATGTGCAGCTTAGGTGGATTGGCCATGATAAATTGCCCTTAGTGTCCAAAATTGCCCTTGGTGTTGGGTGGGGCGACTGGGATATGGGGATAGGGTGGAGGTGTGGACCTTGGGTAGGGTGCTCTTTCCAAGAGCCGGTGCAGACTCGATGGGCCGAATGGCCTCCTTCTGCACTGTAAATTCTATGATAATCTATGATACTACTTTGGTGTTTCTAATAGCACGAGTCAGTGATATCATTACATTGTACACTAACACCAAAGACATCTGCATTCTGGAGGTCCTGACAGCATGGTAAGGTCAATACTTTTATACATTTAACAGCCAAAATGTTATAGACAGCTTCCAATTCCAGTTTTCAACAAGGCGTTATTGGCAGCTTCCAATTCCATTTTGCAACCAGGCAGTACAACTGGAAGGTTCATTCAAGGAAAGACCTCCTGTTAAGGCACTCTCCTGAGAGCCAGTCTGGAAGGCAGTGACAAACATTCTTCATTTCCTTTACACATGGACACTCAGTAAACGCAGTCTCCATGAAATATAAAAATGTCCTCTCATTATTGTAGGGAGTCACTGAAAATGTTTTCCCCCTAAAAATAGTAAACTACGACAAAACTACCTAGTGAGCAATATACTTAGCAAACAGCATTAATTTAGCTAACACACTGTATGTGATAGACAAAAACAAACTGTATTATGAAATGTGAAAAATGACTGACCAGTGCCATCATTTAACCAGACAAAACAAGACTACTGCTCATAAAACAATCAGAATGTCATCCTTGCAGCTGATTTTGAGAGGGGGGGGGGGGGGGGGCTTTAATTATATTGGTGTTTAAACAGGGAACTGATACCTATTGAACCAATCCTAACTTCGCTGCTGAGGAAAATTAATTAATCTCAACGTCAAACATTGTTTTCTCTCCATAATCAGAGGAAAAAATGCTTAATTGCAAAAAAGCAATCACTGATCACAATTCCTTAGCTTCAAATACATCCGTGGAATGGCAGCAGTATCCAAAATGCAACACTTCCAAGTATCTATTGTGCAACATTGCTGGCTGCAAGGAATCGGAAGGTAACAATACTCGACTTCATTTAGAAGAACCTGATGCCAATTTTCCACATTTCTTGCCAAGATTATTAGCTAGAAAGTAGTTTTATGTCGGGCTTGCAGCAGCCAACTATTTCAGTTAGTTAATGACTCCTTGATTGACTTTGTTAAAAATATTCAAAACAAGTTATTTACCATTTCCCGTGTGATACTTTGTTCAAGGGTGCATGCTTAACTGTACTGTATTCAAAACTTTTTTTCCCCAGGACCCACTTTTGCCAATCTGTTGACCTTAGCGACCTACGTCATATTTGCTTACTTTAATGCGGATGGGGAGCCTGCTTGGTCCTCATGATCTAACCTGAATCAGGTTCAAAGGAGTAGAGGGCAATGCGCATGTCAGGTGCAGACTTCAGCCAGTTCCTTTATGTCGTCTTTATGCTGAAAATGGAAAATCCAACCTCGCACATATAGGTCTCCGTGAAGGGCAATAGCATCACTCAGCACTGGACACTTCTGGGAGATGCTACGCCAGAATGCGAACAGCCTCATGGGATTTTGGCGAGTTTTTAAATATGGTATCACAGGTCAGGTACAGCAGCGTAGCCTTTTAATTGGAGGCAGCTGTTAAGTTAATAACAGACTCTGGGGTCTCAACCTTAAAAAGGAATGTTTCACTAATCACGTCTCTTACAAAATCTCTCAGATGTGCCAGCGCTTCCCTACATATAACACGTGTGGGCTTTGTATCCTTTTTTGCATTGGCACAATTAAAACCATATGAGGAAACCATCTTTATACTGCTTGGTTCCAGAGTTCAGTTTCTTCTTTGTAGGCAGCTAACCAGAGACCCAGGCGCTCTGTACACAGTGAACACCAGCACTGCTGTATCTTGCCCTGCACTCTCCTGAACAACTCTCTCCAGCAGATTCTGTTGTGAGATCCAGTCTAGTGGATACATTGTATATTTGAGTCTCTGACCATCTATTATTTTTAATAAAATGATCCATCTGCACAATCCTCTTGCTTGCTAGCAGCTATAAAATAGAAGCAGCTCTGCTCCGTGATTTGGTGTCAAAAGTCATACATGCTTGACATCAAGTGTACATGCTTCTTTCCCAATCGGGACTACTTCGGGAGAGGCGCAACCGATCACTCAGTGACCCTCCAGACACCTGCCACAGGTCGCGACCCGTACTTTGAAAAACCCTGCTTAACAGAGTACACAGATCCTGCAGGCACAGAATCACATTCACAATTTTGCAGCAACAAGGAATCCAACACAATAGTAAAACAGAATAAAAAACAGAAATGGTGGAAATACTGGTCAGGCCATATATTTGCCCAAATCCTGATACATGTCTCTAACCTTTTCCAGTTACAGACCTGAAATATTAACAGTTTCTCTCTTCGCAGATGCTGCTCAACCTACTGAGTATTTCCAGCATTGTGTATGAAAATCCGATAGCTAAACTTATGCATTGACATTAAGCTCTCCTCTCTCCCCACCCACAAAAAAAAAAACTGCAGATGAAACAGTCCAACTTTTTCTTATTCTTCCTACCTCTCCCTCATCATCATCCACTATTGTGATAAACAAGATGCTCAGTAGGATTAATGCTATTGATACCAAGGCCCAGAGAAACTGTATACTTTTACAATGCCCTCATGTTACTGGAGATTCGGGCGGCATGGTGGCGCAGAGATCAGCACTGCTGCCTACGATGCGGAGGACCCGGGTTCAATCCTGGCCCCGGGGTCACTGTCCACGTAGAGTTTGCACATTCTCCCCGTGCCTGCGTGGGTTTCACCCCCACAACCCAAAGATGTGAAAGTTAGGTAGATTGGCCGTGCTAAATTGCCCCATGGAAAACAATTAATTGGGTACTCCAAATAAATAAATGTCTTTTTAAAAAAAATTTTTTTTTTTTTTTTTTTTTTTAAAAAGAGTACCCAATTAATTTTTTCCAATGAAGGGGCAATTTAGCATGGCCAATTCACCTACCCTGCACATCTTTGGGTTGTGGGGGCGAAACCCACGCAAGCACGGGCAGAATGTGCAAACTCCACACGGACAGTGACCCAGAGCCGAGATCGAGCCTGGGACCTTGGCGCCGTGAGGCAGCATGGTTAACCTACTGCGCCACCGTGCTGCCCCACTGGAGACTTTCTAATAGTGAAGTGCATTTCTCTCCACCCCCCACCACTCACTTTTGAAATCGAAAACAAATTTGCCACAAATTCAGCAATGGCATCAGCAGTGCCAAAATAGGAATTCAACACACTGGAAACAAGCACAACGTTTGTGGGAGAAATGTATTACACCAACACAGAGTTAATGCAAGCAGACACTAGAATACCCAAGGAGATGAACAATAAACCCCTACAGTGCAGAAAGACACCATTTGGCCAAGTCTGAAACAACCCTCTCAGACAGGCCACCTGCAAGGCCCACTTCCCCAATTCCATTAACCCACCCTAACCGGCATATCTTTGGACTGTGGGAGAGGAAACCCATGCAGACATGGGGAGAATTTGCAAACTCCATACAGATAGTCACACAAGGCCAGAATTGAACCCGGGGCCATGGCGCTGTGAGGCAGCAGTGCTAACCATTGCCACCCCAAATATATTTCAGTTAATCAATTATAAAGAAAGAAATGAAAGGCTTCCTAGATAGGATTTAAACAACATACTTTACAGACCCAGTACTTGAAAATTCCTTTAAGCACACAAAAAAACAGGTAAGAATTTCAGGTTACAAAACCTAAAAGAATACATCACATGCAACACTACTTTAGCTCCCATACTGATTGACATGATAATTTCAATTCATTCTGATAATACTTCCAAGACAAGCAGAAAGGCTTATGAACAGACTAGAAGTAGAATGGGAACAAATATTCCCCAATCTGGCTCAACTTTTTAAATCAATTTCTCCTCTATTCTAAATTGCAAGACCACTCTTAATTTTTTTGCCCACAAGTTTTCACAGCATTTGAATTAAGTTCCAAGCACAAGCTGGGCTTTCAGTAGCTGAATTCCGGTTTTAACAAAGAAGCCCCAGGCCAAGACACAATCATAACAATCTGAGGAGATAAAATGCAAACCACAAAAAGATGTTTGTCGATCAAGTATCTCCTGAACACTGCTCAGACAGAAGCAAAATACTGCAGGTGCTAAAAATCGGAAACCAGTTACTGCGGCATTGAAAGAGGTCAGGCTTACTGATATCACTGCTTTAACGACAAAGATTTTCATAGAGGTGCAGATGGACAGAAAACCTATATTGGAGTTTTGGCACAGCAGCCTACGTGGCAGTGAAGTCTGCATTAATTTCTATCAGGTTAGAAACATCAAGAATGCTTTCACAGAACAATAGTGCAGAGAGGCCCTTTAGCCCATCAAGTCTGCACCAAAGACAGCTGGCCTACCTACCTATAATCCCCATTTGCTAGAACATGGCCCACAGCTTTATGTTATGACGTGCCAAGTGTTCATCAGGTACTTTGAGGGATTTAAAGCAATCTGTCTCTACCATCCTCCCAGGTAGTGCAATCCAGACCGCCATCATCCTCTGGGTTAAAAAAAAGTTTTTCCTATGTTTACATAAATGACAAACAATGGGGGACCCTGCACAGATCCGTGGTACATCAATGGACACTGGCTTCCAGTCAGTAAAGCAGCAGTCTGTCATCACCCTCTACCTTCTACAGCTAAGACAATTTTGAATCCACTGTGTCAAGTTACCCTGTATCCCATGTGCATTTGCCTACTTTACAAGTCACCCATGTGGAGCCTTGCCAAAGGCTTTACTGAAATACATGTAAACTACATCAATCGCACTACTCTCTACTGCATACCTGGTCACATGCTCCAAAAATTAAATCTAATTTGTTAGGCATGACCGAGGAATTACCTCCCTCCAAAATTATTTATTCCCCACTACATGTAGGGTAAGAAGACTGGCCCCATATCCACCTCAGATAGAATGGGATCGAACCCTCTGATGTTGGCACTAAACTGAGCCGCTTGCTAGTGGTCTGGCCAACTGATCCCCTTCAGAGATTAGATGCACAACATCCAATACAGATATACATCAGAACCAGTATTAGGATTAGCTACAAATCAAAACATTCATGGGGGGAAAATTCAGTTTTTTTTTTTAAAATTACAACACATTAATCACCATCCCTCTCAACATGCTGAACTCACCGCAGTTCACTTTCCTGAATGAATGAATTACTGGTTTGAGGTCAGTCAACCAGCTACTCCTTCCTTGACCTGACTTCCAATCTTCCGAACTACTATTTGGGTCTTATTAATATTTTTTCCCCCACAGCAAGTTTAAATTCACTCGACTTCAGAGCCAAATTCTTTCAATACATAGCTGAAAATGTACAGCAACACGTGCAACTATTTTATACAGCTAAAACTGATCTTGTCGTGATGAACTTTGAGTAAAGCAGGTTAACAAGACAACAAATTGCCACAATAAAGTGTGGCTTTGTCTTTAAAGTCAAAAGTTATTAAAATCATAATCCGACTTCAGATACGTCGTCCGGCAACCAAATCTATTTTATCCTTTTTTATCCCACTTCTCATATTCCCCCGAATCCCTCATCTGCATCTCCTCTTTAACTTACTTATTCTTTTACTCTTGTTGGCAATATTCATGCCATTGCACCTTTACAATGGAAAACAGACACCCTAAGGAGCCCATGGGTAGATTTGAGACAGAACCCAAAACTAAGATCTGCAAGGCAGCAATTACTCTGACAAAGTTTGAATGCCCAATGTCCTCAGGAAAATAAAATTCAGAGCAAGCTAAATTAGCATTTATTCTCTTCAAGGCAAGAGCTTGACATGACACTGTCCCATGAGGAAGAAATAGGCAAATCCCAGTGTTTTTTGGCCTAATCACAAATGAATCATGACAGAAAGGGTACAACCTTACTCTTCACCATTCCATGATCTTAAAAATTAGCGCCTAGCTCCAGAATATCCTCTCCATCATATTATTAAAAAAGTGTGGGAAAGAAAAGAACCCAAAAGCATATTTTAAATTGTAGAAATTGAGACAGTACTAGAATTTGAACACTTAAATCATACCACACCGTTGGTTATTATTTTTATTTTAATGAGAAAAGTGAACCAATACATTTCTAATGCAAGTTGCAAACAGATGGTTTAAAACAGTTGCAGTTAGATTGGTTACGGAGTCAAACGCTGTTCCAAATGCTCCTTCCACCAAAAATAAAGTGGATTAATTTCAATTTAAAGTTCATAGGAGGGTGGCATGGTGGCGCAATGGTTAGCACTGCTGCCTTATGGCGCCACGGTCCCAGGTTCGATACCAGCCCTGGGTCACTGTCCGTGTGGAGTTTGCACATTCTCCCCATGTCTGCGTGGGTCACACCCCCACAACCCAAAAAAGATGCGCAGGGTAGGTGGATCGGCCATGCTAAATTGCCCCTTGAAAATTGAACAAAAATAATTGGATACTCTAAATTTATGGGGGAAAGAGAGTTCATAGGTTCAATTAAAAACTTAATTTCTGTAGGATTGATTTCATCCAGTATCTTGCAAAGGTGATTCAGAAACATTTTAACACCAGGTTAATGGCAAATATACCATAATTTTATTACTTGTGCAGGACGTTGAACCCCAGTGATGGGAATGTACAATTTCAGCTAATCCATACGGTGATCAGAAATACTAGTGCATAAAAGAAACATTTGCAAGAAATAAATCACCTTGGACATCAAAATTTGGAAACCCACTGTTTCCCCCCCCCCTCCCAGAGAGAACGATACAGCTCAAAATAATTTGGCAATGCCTGCAGTGTATGCAACACCCTGCAGCTTTACTTCCTCCTCCCCCCAACTTTCAATATTTTTAGAGCACACCAAATATAATTAGCATGTAATACATGCTTTTTGCAAAAGGCTACACAAAATGCTTCCCACGTCCCAAAATTGAGAATACCCAATAGCAAGGCATGCCTGTTTTACTTGACAATTGACCAAACCAAAGCTACATCATGATCATTTTGCAACATGCAAAGAAGTGTTTTTGATCTAAGGCAGAGTGCTAAAATATTACATTTAGACACATGTTCAATTTTTAAAATGATCCGTTGATCGCAATTTTATGCAAGATTATTGGTCCCAGATTTAAAAGGAAAGCTTTGCTTTAAAAACGGAACCATTTTCTCAGTGCCCTTCAGATCTGTCCTTTTAGCCTTCTCAATAATTGCTGTCAAAGCATATTCTCATCAATAAATCATTCCGTATTAGCTAAATGTAATTTCATAACTTAAGATCGATTTGCCCCATTTTTCTTGAGCATAAACAATATTTTGAAAGCAACAAATCATGAATTCTACAAATCTACAACTGCTCTATACAAAAAGTAGTAATTCAAAACCCCCTTCCATCCACTTTTGATGAAAAAAGGATTTATATAGTTGGTTCTTCCATTCGTCATTAAAAATTTGTCAGGATTCTTTCCATTACAAGTGTACAAAAAGGCTGGTCAGATTATAATTTAATCAGGGCAGCAGTGGCGCAGTGGTTAACATTGCTGCCTCATGGCGCCGGGGTCCCAGGTTTGATCCCGGCTCTGGGTCACTGTCCGCGTGGTGTTTGCACATTCTCCCTGTGTTTGCTTGGTTTTCGCCCCCACAACCCAAAGATGTGCAGGGTAGGTGGATTGGTCACGCTAAAATTGCCCCTTAATTGGAAAAAATGAATTGGGTACTCTTAAATTTTAAAAAAGATTATAATGTAATTAGCATTTCAAAAGCAAAGCACAAATGTTTAAATCAAACATTAATTTCTCTGGAATTATTTACCAAGTCTTTTGGAAACTACTCCCTATAATCAGCAATCTTACTGGTCACTGTGACACTGTGAAAAAGTGGGCAGCACGGTAGCATTGTGGATAGCACAATTGCTTCACAGCTCCAGGGTCCCAGGTTCGATTCCGGCTTGGGTCACTGTCTGTGCGGAGTCTGCACATCCTCCCAGTGTGTGCGTGGGTTTCCTCCGGGTGCTCCGGTTTCCTCCCACAGTCCAAAGGTGTGCAGGTTAGGTGGATTGGCCATGATAAATTGCCCTTAGTGTCCAAAATTGCCCTTAGTGTTGGGTGGGGTTACTGGGTTATGGGGATAGGGTGGTGGTGTGGACCTTGGGTAGGGTGCTCTTTCCAAGAGCCGGTGCAGACTCGATGGGCCGAATGGCCTCCTTCTGCACTGTAAATTCTATGAAAAATGCAGCAATTTTGTTCTCAATCAGAACTACGAGAAAGCGCAGTAATGCTGCTCCAGAGATTTAGCCAACATTTTTCATTCAGGAGGTTGGGGAATGCCAACCATCAGAAATTACAGCAGAAAATGAATCCTTTTTCTAAGCAGTTGCACGTGAGGTTGTAATCTTCACACTATCAAAAAGGCATTCACTAAAGATTTTTAAGTCAAGCTCCAGCAGTTAAAATACAAAGAGCTGTGAGGTAGGCAGGGAATTATAGAGTGCTAGGAAAGAAGTTCTGTTCAACTGTGTGGACTGAACTGCAAATTCAACCAACCAAAATACATTCAGCAGTGAAACACAATCTTTGAAAATTTGGATCAGCCAAGTTTGATTCATGGGGAACATTTGTATTACTTTAACCTGAGATAGTAGTTGGAAATTCAAATATTTCAATTGGAGTTTGGAGCTTTTTTCTTCTGAGTCATTTCAAATAGGCCAAGCTTAAGTGAGGAGTAATCAAGTTGCACCTTGCCCAAAAGCAAGTTTTAAAGCAAGCTACTCAACCATCTGGGTCATCACAGTTGAAACAAATTTTGTCCTCCGACATCTAAACACACAAATTAGCAATGAGAGGTCAGTGATCAGGAGCACTAACCCGAGCTGGTTACAACCCGTGTGAAATGGTTATATTATTAACTGCAATTCGGTCTTGTAGTGCCCAGCTGATAAGTTAACTCAGCTCATCAAGATTGAGCCTTTGATTCCTGATGTGTACTGTTCGTATAATAAAAACAATGTGTATTCACCTCAAACCATTAGAGACAGTTTCACCACGTGCCCTCAAGTAGACTATTTTTGCAGTTTTCCAAATGGTTATCAAATTCATCCACAGATTTCTCTGAAAATATGCCCACCTGCTCTGAAACTCTCACTTCAAACCTCAACATTTTTACCCCTCTAATTTACACTGCCAATGTCAACTTGGAACCATCCTTCTTGCTCGAGCACCCTGCATAATATGTGAATTTCTTTAAGAGTCGGTTTGGCTCAGGTAGCAGCTTCAATCTCAATTTAACAGTTCTGGGGTCAAACTCTACAGCAAGACTTCAGCAAATTATGCAAGCTGATCCTTCAGTTCAGTATCAAATATGCTGCATCATCAAATATGCCATATTTCAAGTGAAGACTTAACCAGAGAAGCCTTGTCAGCTCAGGTTGGCATAAACAATCCCATGCATTATTTGGAGAAGGGAGTTCTCTGGGTACCCTGGTCAATTACCTTCAACAACAAAATAATACAGTAACATTTAATTTCCTATGTGCGAGACTGCATGAACAAATTGTCCGCAGTGCTTGCCTGCAATATGTTGATTATACTTTTTAAAATAAAGTTAGAGTACCCAATTATTTTTATTCCAATTAAGGAGCAACTTAGCGGGGCCAGACAAACTACCCTGCACATCTTTGGGTTGTTGGGGGTGAGATCCACGCAGCCACGGGGATAATGGGATGTTGATTATACTTTAATGGAAATGCAGCATATGAGTGGAGTGTGGTGGCAAAATACCTTTGTATGTAAAAGGCATGTTTCTTTGGCACTCAACCAAGTGCACCAAAGATATGCTTTGTATCATCAGCAACCTTCCACAACTGGTGGTCCTCCTACAACTGTTATATTTACATTTTAACATCTTCAGTGCATATCTAATTAATCTTGAATTAGATATTCCAGAAGTGAATGAAGCTAATCATATACCCATCTGGAATATCCTCACCAATGGCCGAATATACAGCCGTTTTCTAGAAAAAAGAGAGGTGAGAAAGTTTCACTCAATGCTAAATTCAGACAGTAATCTAAAGGCAAGATGCTATACTTTTTGCATTTCATTGGAACAATATAGGAGGCCAAGATTAGAGAAGCCAAAGTGGGAGAATTAAAATGACAGGAAACTAGAAGCTCAAAATCATGCATGCTGACTGAATGAAGAAGTCGCCATAGACTCAGATGACCACAGGCCGCTTTCCTTTTTAAAAAAAAAAAAAAATTTAGAGTACCCAATTATTTTTTTTTCCAATTAAGGGGCAATTTTAGCGTAGCCAATCCACCTACCCTGCACATAGTTGGGTTGTTGGGGCGAAACCCACGCAAACACGGGGAGAATGTGTAAACTCCACACGGGCAATGACCCGGGGCTGGAATCGAACCCGGGTCCTCAGCGCCATGAACAATGCTAACCACTACCTATGGGTCTCCAAGTTAATGTTAAACTAATTCATTTTTGCAACAGTTCATTGAGAAACCATGACTTCAGAGTTTCCAAGGGGTCGTCCTCCCTCTCACAATGTTCATATGGGAGTTTCCCTTCTCACCATTCAAAATATCACACACTTCCACTGATTACTATTAACAGAACTGAACTGGAGAGTATAGGGTGTGAGGAAATTTGAGTGCTGAATCACTGCATGTTGATTGCCTCTATGCTCTTCAGCAGTGCAAATAAATGTGATCTCTTCAAATTTGGATTTTTTTTTTTTTTTTAAGCACAGGGTTTATACAATTCCAACCAGTAGTTACCATTTCCTAAGTTCTGCTTTTGGATGGTTTTAGTCCTTGTGGACATTGGTGCTCATCTCAATGTAGAAACTCACATCTATTTGATTGCTAAACTACCTCATCAAGAAGTTTGGCATCCTTTTGTTTCTCTCCGCTTCAATAACCCACTTCTCTGTAAAACCCATGCCTTTCATTTGTGGACAGCAATAGACAACATGGGTGTTTGGTAATATAGTGGTTGTGCTACTGGACTAGTAATCGAGAGGCATGGACTAATGCTCTAGGGACATGAATTCAAATCCAACCACACCAGCTGGGAAATTTAATTCAATTAATTTAATCAAATTGGAATAAAGATTTACATCAGGAATGGAGAAATCTGTTGTAATTACTCTGTCTGGTCCATGTGACTCCAAACCCATAGTGTTGTGGTTGAAGCTTAGCTGCTCTCTGAAATGGCACTGCAGGTTACTTGCTTTCATTCAAGGCGGCAGTTCACCACCACCTTCTTCAGGGCGATTAGGGATGGACAATAAATTTTAGCTTTTTCAGTGACTCCCACATCTCATTACTGAATTAATTAAAAACGCAGCAGTCAGACGTATGGACTCTGATTTTCTGAGATTCCACAAGCTATTTTCCCCTCTGACGTTATATACATCCTTTCAGCAGTTGCATCCCTCAAGTTCACTTATCTAGCCATCTTTTATTTAATTGCTGCTTTATTCAATCACCAGAGTCTTATGGTTCTTTTCCTTCTCCTATTATATAAAAATATATATAATAATCTTTATTACTGTCACAAGCAGGCTTACATTAACACAGCAATGAGGTTACTGTGAAAATCCCCTAGTCGCCACACTCCGACGCCTGTTCGGGTACACAAGAGGGAGAATTCAGAATGTCCAATTCACCTAACAAACAAGTCTTTCAGGACTTGAGGAAACCGCAGCAACCGGAGGAAACCCACGCAGACACGGGGAGAACGTGCAGACAGAGACCCAAGCGGGAATCAAACCCGGGTCCCTGGCACGGTGAAGCAACAGTGCTAACCACTGTGCTACCTTGCTACCCAGATATTGAGCAACAATGTCCACCATAGCATTTTAACTTGTGTTTATAATTTTACAACCACGATAATTGCAAGAAAAACAGGATGTCAGTATTTTACATGGGATATACATGCAGAGATTGGAGGTATAGAGAAATCCGGTCCACCCAAGGGCAGCCTGGTGGCACAGTGGTTAGCACTGCCACATCACTGCTGCAGGGATCCGGATTCGATTCTGACCTCGGGTGACTGTCTTGTGTGGAGTTTGCACATTCTCCCAGTGCCTGCGCAGGTTTCCTCCGGCGCTCCAGTTTTCTCCCGCAGTCCAAAGATGTGCCGACTAGGTAAGTTAGCCATGCTAAATTGCCCCTTAAATGTCCAATGGTTAGGTGGGGTTACAGGGACAGGGTGGCAGATTAGGCCTAGGTAGGGTGCTCCATCGGAGCAGGGACCGGTGCAGATGTGATGGAGCTGAATAACCTTCTGCATTGTAGGGATTCTATGGTTCTATGACCCCACACCCCAGGAATAAAGTTTTTTTTAAATGTACAAATCAGTGCCATCATTGGATGTAGGTGAACATTCATTGAAAGAGTGTCGTAAAATCTGGCGGCAGCTACATTTTCATTTGACTGTAAGCAATGTGCAAACTGGAGTTGAAATTTATAAAACCAATATATCGCCAATTAAAATAAGACAGCATATTTTTATAGTATGAACTTCAGAAATTTACTTTTAGAAAATAGTGTATTCAATTTTTTAAAATGCTATTTGAGTGGCATGTGGCGCACTGGAACTGCGGCGCAGGTTTCGAATCCCAGCCTAGGGTCACTGTCCCATGTGGATTTTGCACATTCTCCCAATGTCTGTGTGGGTTTCACCCAAACAACCCAAAGATGCGCAGGTTAGATGGATTGGCCACGCTAAAATTGCCCCTTAATTGGGGAAAATAATAATTGGGCATTCTTTTTATTAAAAAAATGTTTTAATGCAACTTTCTTCTGCTTCAGTTTATTCCCTGTTCATGAAGGCTAGGTTGCTCACTTGAAAATCTGTTATAGTCCATGAAATGTGAAGTTTCACAGATACTTACATCGGGATATTCTTTCACAGGCACAAATAGTTTTTCTTGTAACTGCATAATAGGTCCTATGGGGTCTGGTAGGTCCATTGGCAGCTTGTCTACAAGGCCATTCATTGTATCAGTATACATGTCCTTTCGTACTCTGCTTATTTCTGCAACAAAAAAAAAAAAGAGATTTCAACACTCAAAGGAAAAGTTCAGAAACAGTTTGCAAGTGGCAACAAATCTTAGGCCTTGACAAAGTTGATTTAGTTTCCAGTGAAGACTGTGCACAAAAATACTGTATGGTGGAATTATACCCTACTTTTTGCTCCCAACAGCTTCTTAGTTAACAATCAGAGCACCAAATCTTCAAGGGGGGGGGGGGGGGTTGCATATAACGCAGCTAGTTTCACATTCTTACAATTCAATAGCTAGAGAAAAACTTGCAATGGATGAAGACAGCCAGAGCAAAGTCACAGGAGAACACTTGGCTCTTGGAGAAAAAAAACTGCAAACATCAGGTGCAATAGATTTCCTACTGGGGTTAAAACACAAACCCACGCTGGTGAAAAAAAGTCAGTTAAAGAATCACATTAGCAATAGTTACAATAATCCACTAGTGAAAAGTTACCAAATCTGTAACCAGGGTTAATCTGTGATGACACTTTAGAAGAGTGCTGTTAAATTGAGTCATTGGAGTTCAGTGAAATGTAATTAAAATAATGCAACATTAAGGAAACGGCTTTGCAAATGTTACGTGCCCACGCTGGCCGGGGGCAGCACAGTGGCTAGCACTGCTACATCTTGGCGCCAAGGACCCGGGTTCAATCCTGGCCTCAGGTCACAGACTATGTGCAGTTTGCACATTCTCCCAGTGTCTGCATGGGACTCACCCCCCACAACCCAAAGATGTGGGTGGTAGGTGATTAGCCACGCTAAATCGCACCCAAATTGCGAGGGGGGAAAATTCCCCCTCTGGCCTACAGTAGGGCAAGTAACTTATTCTGGAACAAGCTGCCTCTGAACAGGATATTACCTCAATGGTAGCTTTAAAAAGTGAAGTCAGCCATAACAAAACTGACTGGGGTACTTAAAAACAGGTTTTGCCTTTAGGAAAAGAAACACAACAAAGCAGTTGTCGGAGAGTGCGATCCTTGAAACATATCTGTGTAATTAAATCACCCTTTTTGCAAAACAAGAGCTGGCAATAACATTATGTTGCAGTTGTTTGGTAGTCCATGAAAACCAAATTGCAAAGTCGGGAAACTTTCCCAGTTAAGTATTTTTATCCTTCAAAAATAGGTTTTAAAACGGCTAGTCTAAATACTGATCTCAAAGATTTACTTCATTTGAACTTTACTCAAGGTGGTGAGCCAATGCACAAAACTCAAATCAGAACATAAAAAACAGTATGAAGATTAACCACATTACTAATACAATTGTGGAGGTTTACAAACACAGAGTAACATTCATCCTTCCCCATCTCACAAAGCCAACTATATTCTTCCCCCATCTCACAAAGCCAACTATATTATATGTGGAATGCTAATATGGCTGTACCAGAAATACCTGGAGAAACCAGAGAAAAACACAGCATGCACCACAGCTGGTTCGGCGCAGGCTATAAAAATACAAACCTCGGTAAATCAGCTCTAGTAATACCGTTCCCTCTCCCACCACCGTCTGTGGTCAGAAATGCCAAGTAAAGAACTGGCTATGTAAGTGAGGAACCTCTCAAATTTTATAGTTTGTCTGGAAGATGATATTTCCTAACCAGGGGTATTCTATTCCTATCTTAGCCAGAAAATGGAAATGGATCATAACTGCAGGCCCACAACACTGCGAGGATAGGAAAATAGCGTGCACCACTAAAGTACAGGAGATGTCACCCCAACATACATGGTGGGAAAATGCAACTAGAGCTAGGCAACAGGATACTTCATTCAAAATAAAAACATGGATTTTTCCCTTCTTTGAAGTAATGCATCTTCTCACAGCAAATGCCAAAAATTGCTTATAATGGGTGGAAACAAACCATTGAAAGCTTAGATCCTGCTCTGAGCCAAGCTGAAATGTGTTGCAGTCTAAACTCAAGAACTTCTAAAATATTTTGGGATTCTTCACATTTGCAGCAACCTTGAGGAAATTCTGCTTGAGGGTGCAAAGCCATATCAAAAACCACAACAGATTTGGCAGAATTGCTTGTGCAAGCCCTCAACACCTTGTTTCAAAAATACCTCCAACTAATTAAGCGTACATACTTATGAAGTAATAAGAATCATTCCATGAAGTTGGAGGTGTTCACTAATTTGTTTTCAGATCACGGTACATATAAACAAAATCCATGTTTTTTTTTTAATTTTTCCAATTAAGGGGCAATTTAGCATGACCAATTTCCCAACCTGCACAGCTTTGGGTTGTGGGGGTGAGACCCAGGAAGACACAGGGAGAATGTGCAAACTCCACAATGACCCGGGGCCAGGATTGAACCTGGGTTCTCAATGCCGTGAGGCGGCAGTGCTAACCACTGCGCCACCCTGCCCACACAAAATCCATGTTAGTTTACGGCAAATAGCTGCACCATAGTCTTATTTTCAGACAGTACATCATTGTGGAAGAATGCAATTGATCAACATGTCTACAACTAACGTTAACAGCTTCCGCCACATCCATTTCTGTAAGCTTACCTCCTGTTTCAATTTGACAACTCCCAAAATAAACCAGCATGTACAGCATCGAAAGATAATGTCAAGCCTTATCAAATAGGCAAAACTCTAATCTACAGAATGCGAAACCTACTCTACATGACATCCCAATCTTCCTGTGGGAAAATAAGAATGGCACGTGCTCATCTTACTAATAGCGTTGGAGGAATGTGAACAATAGCATATAAAGTTACATTTAATCTAATTTAACACTATAGCACTACACTATGTATCAAAGCAACCCAAAAGGATTGTTAAATAAAAGCTCAAATGTGCAAGAAAAAGTAACCCAACTGAAAATGTAAATGATTTGCATATATATGAGTTTTAACCTATGGGCAGGATTCATTGGTAGTAAATTCAGTCATGCTGCAGTACACAAGGTAAATAACCTGCTATAACCCAAATGAAAACCAGTTGTATACTGCAGCATAAAATTGGTAAACAGAGGCAGGCGGCACTGGAGATACTAGCTTTCTGTCAAGTGTCCTACCCTCACCCCTAACAGTTTTTTTTAAAAATACTGTTAAATGGGGAAGCCAGAACAGAGAAGCGAGAAATGAATCAGCAGCACCAAGCTAACTGAAACAAGACAAGAGTGCTGGCTCTCACCCTGCCCTCCACCCCCCAACAATCTAAACTCAAAAAATGGCTAAGAATAAACAAACTGCCAGAACTCTTTAAAAAAAGCATCACTGCTGTTCGCCATATGAACCCACCCATGTTAATATACTGTTGCACACATCAAACGAACGGAATTTCTTTATCCCTAGAATACATTAATTCTCCCAACCCTTGATGGTATTTCAAAGGACATCTACCACATTTGTCATTGCCATGGCTTGAACATGAAGCATATTTTACTTTGAGGAATCCAAAAGGCACAAGAAACTTAGTGTACTGTGAGAGGTGTTGAGAACTTCCTGTGGGCCTGTTACGTTGGATCGCAACTTTTTCCTTTTCAATTTTCTGGGGATGGAGTTTTGGGAAAAGCTTTCTAGCCCCACCCATTGTGTCAGTGACATATAAAACCCAAAGTCAGAAGACCAAGATCTGTTGGTATCAGCAAATAGAAGCATATCCAGATTAATCATGATCATGAATTTAAGTCATTATGTGGAAATGCCGGCGCTGGACTAGACTGGGGTGGGCACAGTAAGCAGTCTCACAACACCAGGTTAAAGTCCAACAGGTATATTTGAAATCACAAGCTTTCAAAACTCTGCTCCTTCATCAGATGAAGTGATGGAGGAGCAGCACTCCGAAAGCCTGTGATTTCAAATAAACCTGTTAGACTTTAACCAGGTGTTGTGATACTTCTTACTGTGAATTTAAGTGTTTACATGCAGGTTCTAAATACATTCTACATACATACTTACATGACCATAACTAATTTTGGACACACTAGCCAACAAGGTCCGAGATCAGCTAGATCAGCTGTTTCTTTGGTACAAGAAAAAGAGCAAGCTTGCATTTACACTGCACATCATGTGCCTTAAATTAATTGCATTCAGAAGGTATGCAGATGGCTGGTCTTATGGAAATCATGCATAATGCCAGTAACTGAAAAGGTCAGGAGGAAAAATTGGTCAATTTCTATACAATAGTAAAACCATTCCCTCTTCATCAGCTTTTTCAGGTTTCTCTGCTTCAAGCAATAATTTAATGAGAAACTGAACAGCCACAAGAATCTCATTAAGTAAACACAAATATAAAGCTATTTTAATCAAAGGATTGCATCCCCTAGGACATCTAAAGTACGAAAGAATAGAGACCAAACCTGCCCAAATAAATTAATCTGGGAGTCCAGAGGTACAAGCAGCACAATCAAAGGAGAAGACATTAAAAAGGTCACACTGCAGTCAGAATTGGATAAAGTAGCTACCAAACAAAACCAAATCATTGCAAAAGCTAGCACAAGACAAAATTAGTATGCACCACTGACATGTGCACAAAGATTGCCTGTGTACTATACCAAAAGTCACACAACTATGCTTTTAGAGTATAAAATAAAAAATGTGATGCAACAGGAACCACATCACATGTTCTGCAAAGAAACACTATGTAAAAGGATTATTGGATCCTACCACACACGAGTAGCGTGTGCAGTAGGAAAAGGCAACAATAATATAATCTTTATTAGTGTAATAAATAGACTTACATTAACACTGCAATGAAGTCTGCCATCACCAAATTTCTGACTTGCCTAGATACCTTTGCACAGGCTTGGAGATGCCTGTATCACTAGTTCCTGATGGATGGATTACACATCTAGACATAATCCCAATATAAATTTTCAGGACCAGCTGATAGGGCTCCAGAACATCAGGAACTCCAATGTATAAGCAGTTTCAACAACCCAAAGTGACCTGACAATTGAGCACTTCAATTTCTGCAAGCCTAAAATAAGACTAGAAATTGTTGGATACATGCATAGCCAGAATATAGAGAAGGAAGACTTTGCGATGAAGGAGCTTGAAAATTTTTCTTTCCTATTGAGTTAGAAAAAAAATATTGCATGTACATAACTGGGGATTAGAAGAGGCCCGTTTGGGCCAGCACGGTGGAGCAGTGGCAGCACTGCAGTCTCACGGCGCCGAGGTCCCAGGTTCGATCCCAGCTCTGGGTCACTGTCCTTGTGGAGTTTGCACATTCTCCAGTGTTTGCATGGGTTTCGCCCCCACAACACAAAGATGTGCAAGGTAGGTGGATTGAACATGCAAAATTGCCCGCTTAATTGGAACAAATGAATTGGGTACTCTAAATTTATTTTTTAAAAAAGAAAAGGCCCGTTTCAATTCAGAAATTCATTTTATTCTTTCACAGGATGTGAGCATCACTGGCAAGGACAGCATTTGCTGCTTCTTGGAACTGTTACACTCCACTTGCGCAGGAGGCACTAAAGGATCGGAAATAAATAATCCCAGATTATTCGGAAACAATAGATTCAAATTCTTCGCTTCTGAAACCGCTATACAATTTTCCATGCAAATGCAGATTTAACACCTGCCCGTTTACTTCCACATGGTCCAAGGCCCTAAACATCCTTACCAGGTGAAGCAGTGATTTGTGTGTACTTCTTTCAATCTAGCTTACAGAATTGACTGCTTGCAATGTGTTATCTACACTAGGAGACCCAAAACATTGGTTACTCTTTGCAGAACACCTCCAGTAAGGTCCACAAGCATAACAGAGCTTCCTGCGGCCTGCCATTTTAATCCATCATACTCTCACACTGACATCTGTCCTTGGCCTGCTGCATTGTTCCAGTGAAACTCGACCCAAGATGAGGTGCTGTTTCTCAAGCTTTCTATTTGGCAGCCTTCCATACTCTGCATTCACCAATTGCAGACCAAAAACTGTCTCTGCCACCCCCTCCCATTTTGGGTTTTTTCTTTGCTTGTTTTGTTTTTTCCCCCTCATCAGATAGCAGCACCAAGATCTCCAAGCACATCCGGTTTCTTCTGCTCTTTCACCATTCCCTTCGACCCTGTAATTCATTCTCTCACAATGTCCATCCTATTACAGAGATTCTGTTGCCTCTGTCCCACCTACTCCTTGCTCAAATCCTAGTACATGTCTAACTTTTCTCAGTTCTGAAGACAGATCGACCCGAAACGTTAACTCAGTTTCTTTCTCCATAGATGCTGCCTGACCTGCCAGGTATGCCAGCATTTTTTGTTTTTATACAGATTGTATCCTGGCTATTGACAGCCTTCCTCACCCATCTGTCATGTTGTAATCTCATCATTAGGATACAAGCACAGCTTAGACCCAATCAACCTACTACAAATTTATATTCAATGACTAGACTAAGACTAGGTCTAACGATTGCAGTGTAAGGACTGCTACACTTAATGCAAGTAAAGTTAAGCATTGTTGAGGTTAGTGATCAGCTCTTACATGGCAAACATGGTTTCATTAAGCAGTGATTGTTTTTTTTTTTTAATTTATGGATTTCAAGAATGTATATCATAGGTGGCTAGCACTGCTGCCTCACGGTGCTGATCCCGGCCCCGGGCCACTGTCCATGTGGAGTTTGCACATTCTCCCCATGTCTACGTGGGTCTCACCCCCACAACCCAAAGATATGCAGGGTAAGTGGATTGGCCATGCTAAATTGCACCTCAATTAGATTTTTTTAAATTAAAGAATGTATACCATAAGAGAAAATCATCATATGAAATATGGATATGAAATATTCCATTAGCATTAGGTGCAGAGCCATGCTCAGTATTTCTAATGCTTCAGGTGGCAACATAGCACACAAACTATACAGCTGAAACAGTATGATGGGTGTACCACAACCAACACCAGCTGATGTTCAGATTGTCTTTTAACAGAAGAAATCCAAATTAAATTGGTTAATACAGGATTTTAAAAACAATATTAGAATCACACCCTTTCTGCAAGCACAGAAACAAATTTCACAATACCCAATTACAGCTGGAACAATTTTGTCAAATAACTACATAAAATTACCTGCTTATAAAAGTTAAAAATTAGAGTAACATCAGATCAACTACAGTTTCAGCTTGGCTACACTTTCAATATCCCATCAACAAGCCACAGCTGGCCCTATAACAAAGTTATCCTTAAAAAAAGACACATTTTAGACACTGCATTTGTTGATCCTACTCCTTACAATGGCCATAGATTCATAGATGTTTACAGCACACAAGGAGGCCATTCGGCTCATTATTGACCAAAGATCGGACTACACTAATCCCATTTTCCAGCGCTTGGCACATAGCCCTGAAGGTTATGGCAGCCTACTTCCTGGTATTGCAGAAACAACTTTTGAGCTAATATTTACTGTTCTTGCATATAGAGTATTTTTTTTTCCTGCAACCATCAGTAGGTTGTGAGCATTAAATAGAAAGGTCTGAAGGTGGATAAATCACCTGAACCAGATGAACTACACCCCAGGGTTCTAAAGGGGATAGCTCAGGAGATTGTGGAGGCATTGCTGATGATCTTTCAGGAATCACTGGAGCAGGAAGGGTCCCAGAGGACTGGAAAGTGGCTATTGTAACACCACTGTTTAAGAAGGGAGGGAGGCAGAAGACAGGAAATTATAGGCCGGTTAGCCTGACTTCGGTCATTGGTAAGAATTTAGATATTTAGATATTAAAGACGAGATCGCACAGTACTTGGAAATGCATGATAAAATAGGACTGAGTCAGCATGGCTTCGTCAAGGGGAGGACATGTCTGATGAATCTGTTAGAGTTCTTTGAGAAAGTAACAAGGAAGTTAGACAAAGGAGAACCAGTGGACGTGATTTATTTAGATTTCCAGAAGGCCTTTGACAAGGTGCCGCATAGGAGACTGTTAAATAAGCTAAGAGCCCATGGTTTACAGGTAAGATCCAGGAATGGATAGAGGATTGGCTGACTGGCAGAAGGCAGAGTGGGGATAGAGTGGTCTTTTTCAGGATGGCAGACGGTGACTAGTGGTGTACCGCAGGGATCGGCTGGGACCACAAATTTTCACAATATACATTATTGGAAGGAACTGAAGGCACTGTTGCTAAGTTTGCAGATGTTACAAAGATCTGTAGAGGGGCAGGTAGTATTGAGGAAGTATGTGTGCTTCAGAAGGACTTGGACAGGCTAAGAGTGGGCAAAAAAGTGGTAGATGGAATACAATGCGGAAAAGTGCGAGGTTATGCACTTTGGAAGGAGAAATAGAGGCATAGACTATTTTTTAAATGGGAAGATTCATAGGAAATCAGAAGCACAAAGGGACTTGGGAGTCCTTGTTCACGACTCTCTTAAGGTTAACATGCAGGTTCAGTTGGCAGTTAGGAAGGCAAATGCAATGTTAGCATTCATGTCGATAGGGCTAGAATACAAGACCAGGGGTGTACTTCTGAGGCTATACAAAGCTCTGGTCAGACCCCATTTGGAGTATTGTGAGCAGTTTTGGGCTCCGTATCTAAGGAACGATGTGCTGGCCTTGGAAAGGGTCCAGAAGAGGTTGAGAAGAATGCTCCCTGGAATGAAGAGCTTGTCGTATGAGGAACGGTTGAGGACTCTAGGTCTGTACTCATTTGGAAGGATGAGGGGGGGATCTTATTGAAATTTACAGGATACTACGTGCTCTGGATAGAGTGGATGTGGAGAGGATGTTTCCACTTGTAGTAAAAACTAGAAGCAGAGGACACAATCTCAGATTAAAGGGACAGTCCTTTTTAAAACAGAGATGAGGAGGAATTTCTTCAGCCAGAGGGTGGTGAATCTGCGGCACTCTTTGCCGCAGAAGTCTGTGGAGGCCAATCACTGAGTGTCTTTAAAACAGAGGTAGATAGGTTTTTGTTCAATAAGGGGATCAGGAGTTATGGGGAGAAGGAAGGAGAATGGGGATGAGAAAGTTATCAGCCATAATTGAATGGCAGAGCAGACTCGATGGGCCAAGTGACCTAATTCTGCTCCTATTTCTTATGGTCTGAATAACAGATAGCAAATGCTACAAAAGTTATTTCATCACATAATGTGAGATTCGGAGGACAAAGTCAAAAGTCAATGCCAAGTATAACCATGAATACACAAACAAAATATTCCAGTAGTTACTGCTCAACTCAAGTAAAATTAAAATGGCATATTATTGAGAATAGATTAAGTGAATGTAAAATTTGCCTAGAGCATTTTGGCATAGCTAAATCAGTTATTGACTTCAAAATGCATAATAATTAGACAATAAAGCAAGATACCAGATTATGGCTATTAATAGAAATAAGAGTAGCTCATGAAGACCAGTCTCTTCCTTAAGTTAACCTCACTTGCCCACTGTCTTTTACCCAAAGATCCCAAACAAATCCATCTATCTAAATGACTTAAAAGCCTTCACATTTGTATGAACACCATACATTTATATGCCTCCATCTGCCCAGTTCTTTTATTTCCCCAGCCAAGTGATATCAGATTTGAATATGAAAAATGAAAATGAAAATCGCAAGTAGGTTTCAATGAAGTTACTGTGAAAAGCCCCTAGTCGCCACATTCCGGCACCTGTTCGGGGAGGCTGGTACAGGAACTGAACCGTGCTGCTGGCCTGCCTTGGTCTGCTTTAAAAACCAGCGATTTAGCCCAGTGTGCTCAACCAGCCCCAATACAGGAGTCCTTGTATTTTTCGTAGTCTCTTTTTTGATATGCACATTGTATTCTTTAATTGAAATTGGCTTTTCCGGGCACAGTGACGCAGTGGTTAGCACGGCTGCCTATGGCACTGTGCATACGGGTTCGATGCCAGCCCTGGGTCATTGTCCATGTGGAGTTTGTAAATTCTCCCCTTGTCTGTGTGGGTTTCACCCCTGCAACCCAAAGATGTGCCAGTTAGGTGGATTGGCCACACCAAATTGCCCATTAATTGGGAAAAAAATACGACAACTGAGAAAACACTCCAGAAAATAAAACAATGGTGAGGCCTGATAGAGATCAAGGTAATGACAGATCAAGGAAATGAAAATGTTTTTATGGGCACGACGGTGGCGCAGGGGGTTCACACGACTGCCTCACGCCGCTGAGGACACGGTTCAACCCCAGCCCTGGGTCAGTGTTTGCACATTCTCACCCCCCACAACCCAAAGATGTGCAGGGTTGATGGACTGGCCACACTAAATTGCTCCTTAATTGGGGGAAAAAAAGAATCGGGTACTGAAAAATAAAATGAGCGTTTCTATGGGGTAGACAGAAAAAATATTTCACTTGAGTACAATGTGTGATCTGCAGGCTGTGTCAGGTGGTGCTTGAAGGATGAATGGAGGTTTGTGCATTCTCGGAATCCTCAACTTCGTATTTGCACATTTCCAAAGAGGTACCTCGGTGTGTTCAGTGCCTTCCCGAATAAACCTTTTCCATTTCGGTTGGTCACAGGCCAGGATCTCCCACATGCCAGTGTGGATGTTTGGCCTCTTCAGGGATGCTTTGAGGACATCTCTAAAGCATTTATGCTGCTGGGAGTCTCCTACTTTGACTGAATTCAAGTGGAGCAGTTGCTTCAGGAATCTGGTATCAGGCATGCAAACACCAAGTCCTGCCCAGCGGAGCTGGTTTTGACTGATTCTTGCCTCAATGCATGTCAACTTGGGAGGGACCACATTATTTGCCACTGGATTTAGAGAATTTGCGAACACACCACAGATGGTGAGTGCTTTGCAGTACCTGTTGCCCAAGTCTTGGAAGAATATAGGAGCTTCCCAGTAAACCATAGTCTTCAAACCAAAGACTCCAAAAAAAAAATGACAAGCACGCGAAATACAGGGGGCGGCATGAGCCGCAGTGGTTAGCACTGGGACTGCGGCACTGAGGACCCAGGTTCAAATCCTGGCCCTGGGTCGTTGTTTATGTGGAGTTTGCACATTCTCTCCGTGTCAGCATGGGGTTTCACCCCCACAACCCAAAAGATGTGGTTAGGTGGATTGGCCACACTAAATTGCCCCTTAATTAGCGAAAAAAATAATAGGGTACTCTAAATTTATTTTTTAAATGACAAGCATGCAAAATATAGTACAGGGGTTAGTTGAATGCAGCTATACTGTTTGCCTCATGGGGAAGTTGGATAACTGCCCACGGTTGAAAGAAACAGAAGGATATGCTGACAAGGTTAGAAGAGGTCAGGAAACACAGTTCACATGAAGCACAAATGTTGGCATAATTATTGCTGTACTGTAGACTCAATGTAACACAACCCTTCACTATCCAAATAGATGCTTTTCCAACCTTACACACAAAATTAAGAGGAGCAACATCCTCAGTCTTGTCCACTTGAGATAGATGTACCCGAGTGTTAAATACAAAAGCAGACCTCACTTCCGGGTGCGGCTATGCAGAGCTAGGTCGCATATTCGGTAGCTCCCGCTTGGAACAGACTTTTGGCTCTTTACAGGGCCCCCACGGCATTTGTTTGACATTTCCCAGTGTGGGAAGACGACTGCAACATTCCCCTGACAGTGTCCCCCCAGGAATGGTATGTCTCTTAGTTACCAGACCCGTCAGAAACAGTAAAAGATTTGGCTGTAACTGCAGGGGAGAGAGGGGCCTCTTCCAGCATTCAGGTGGGGGAAGGGCAAGCTTAAAGCTGCAAGCTGACTTGAGGGCCTTTATTAAAAGGTGAATTCTAGCAGCAGAGGGAACAAGTGTGAAAAGATCTACCAAGGCCATTGAAGAAGCGGGGACGAGGCTTCCGGTGGCGGCCACGGAGTAGGTCGCGCATTCGGCAGCTCCCGTCTGGAACGGACTCTCAGACCCTTTTCAGGAGTTTCCACAGACTTTTTGGGGCAGATTGGTGAAGCGAACACTGCCAAAAGGATTTACTCTCGAGATTTCCGGTTGCGGTTATGCGGAGCTAAGTCGCACATTTGGCAGCTCCTGCAAAAATGGACTTTTGGGCTCTTTTCAGGGCCCCCAAGAGGGCTTTAGCGATGTTTCCTGGTGTGGGAAGGTGTTAATAATAGCGCCCCGTCAGTATATGGCTTTAACTAGGAGCGGGGCGACAAAAAAGGTGGCGGTGGACCAGAAGAAGGGAGGGAAGGACAAAATGGCGGCGGGCGGAGACCAGGCAGCGGGCGGAGGAGCAACAGGAGGGCATCCAGCATCCATCTGACAATGAGGACGAGATCTTAGGCCTGGCGGTAAAGGTGAGCACGAGGCACTCCACAAGAAATGGCAGGAGCGGTTCAAGATGGAGAATCGGTCGAGACGGAAGAATCTGCGGATTCTGGGCCTCCCGGAGGGGCTGGACGTGGGGCCCTATGTGGTCACCATGTTGAACTCGCTGATGGGAGCGGGGTCCTTCCAGGGGCCCATGGAGCTGGAAGGGTCCCATAGAGTGTTGACGAGGAGGCCTAAGGCTAACGAGCCTCCGCGGGGCGGTGCTGGTGCGGTTCTATCGGTTCATCGATCGGGAGTGTGCGCTCAGGTGGGCCAAGAAGGAGAGGAGCAGCAGGTGGGAGAACGCGGAGGTTCGGATATATCATGACTGGAGTGCGGAGGTGGCGAAGAGGAGGGCCGGGTACAATCGAGCGAAGGCGGTGCTGCACAGAAAGGGGGTGAAGTTTGGCATGTTGCAGCCGGCGCGACTGTGGGTTACCTACAAGGACCGGCACCATTATTTTGAGTCTCCGGTGGAGGCATGGGCCTTTGTTCAGGCCGAGAAGCTGGACACAGACGGAGGGTCGGGATGGCCGATTGGGGACTGTGATGCCTATTTTTGGTTTGGGGGAGGGGGGGGGGGCATAGCATTGTTTTGGGTTTCTTTTTCTCTGTGTTTTTGTCTTTCTAGTAGGGGAGGGTGGATGGGGCGGGTTGGGCACTGTTTTGGTTGGTGGCGGGGCCTGGTAGGTGGAGAGCGCGGGCTTTTTTCCCGCGCCTAAGACTGGGGGGGTGGGGCCGGGGAATCGAGGATTATTTCCTGCGCTTCGAACGGAGAGGGGAGAGCCTGTGGATGGGGAGCGGGATAGGAGGGTGTGCCACACAATGGAAGGAGTCGAAGGGGAGGCTGGAGTGGCCGGGGTCAGGAGGAGTCAGCTGACTTGCGGAAGTGCAATGGGGGGGGGGGGGGGGGGAGAAGAGATAGAGTTGCTGCTGCCAAGGAGAAGCTGGAGCGAGTTGGGGGGGGGGGGGGGGGGGGCGTGTCGAGACGGGGGTATGCCGCTGTGGGGAAAGGGCCGGGTGTGGGGTGCGGGCGCGTGGCTGGCCGAGGAGGGATCATGGCTAGTTGACGGGGGAGGAGGACGGGTAGCCCCCTGATCCGGCTGATAACCTGGAATGTAAGGGGACTGAATGGGCCGGTTAAGCGGGCCCGCGCACCTGAAGGGGCTCAAGGCTGATGTGGTTATGCTCCAGGAGAGTGGCAGACCAGGTAAAACTGAGGAAAGGGTGGGTAGGTCAGGCGTTTCACTCGGGGCTAGAGGCCATAAATCGAGGGGTGGCGATCTTGGTGGGAAAGAAGGTGTCATTCGAGGCGTCGGGCATTGTGGCAGATAATGGCGGTAGGTACATAATGGTAAGTGGTAAGTTGCAGGGAGAGAGGGTGGTACTGGTCAATGTGTATGCTCCGAACTGGGACGATGCGGGTTTTATGCGGCGTATGTTGGGTCGGATCCCAGACTTGGAAGTGGGGGGCGACTTTAACACTGTGTTGGATCCGGCACCAGATCGCTCCAGGTCTAGGACTGGTAGGAAGCCACCGGCGGCTAGTGTTATGGGGATTTATGGACCAAATGGGAGGGGTGGACCCTTGGAGATTTGCAAGGCCGGGGGCTAGGGAATGTTCATTCCTCTCACATGTCCAGAAGGCTTATTCTCGAATCGACTTTTTCATTTTGAGTAAGGCGCTGATAGCGAGAGTAGAGGATACCGAGTATTCGGCAATAGCCATTTCGGACCACGCCCCCCCCCCCCATTGGGTGGACTTGGAAATGGGGGAGGAGAGGGACCAGCGGCCGCTGTGGCGCTCGGAGATGTGGCTGTTGGCGGACGAGGAGGTGAGCGAGCAGGTCCGAGGAAGTAGAGAGAGGTACTTGGAGACCAACGACAACAGGGAGGTCCGAGTGGGGATGGTATGGGAGGCACTGAAGGCGGTGGCGAGGGGAGAGCTGATCTCCATTGGGGCCCACAAGGAGCGGGGGAAGCCGGGGGTGGGGGGGGAAGATGGTGAGGGTAGACAGGAGGTATGCGGAAGAGCCTGAGGAAGGATTGTTGAGGAAGAGGCACAGCCTCCAGGCCAAATTAGACCTGGCGACCACCAGGAAGGCGGAGGTGCAGTGGAGGAAGGCCCAGGGGGGCAGTCTACGAGTATAGGGACTTCTACGAGGAATTGTACCGATCCGAGCCCCCACGGGAGGGAGGGAGGGATGGGCCATTTCCTGGACCAATTGAGGTTTCCAAAGGTGGAAGAGGGACTGGTGGCGGGGAAGGCACCGGGGCGAGACGGTTTCCCCGTCGAGTTCTATAAAAAATATATGGACCTGTTGGGCCCGCTGTTAGTTAGGACCTTCAATGAGGCAAGGGAGGGGGGGCTTTACCCCCGACCATGTCCCGGGCACTGATCTCCTTGATCCTGAAGCGGGACAAGGATCCCCTGCAATGTGGGTCTTACAGACCGATTTCTTTGCTAAATGTAGATGCCAAGGTGCTGGCGAAGGTCTTAGCCACAAGGTTTGAGGATTGTGTGCCTCAGATCATTCATGAAGACCAGACGGGGTTTGTGAAGGGGAGACAGTTGAACGCGAATGTGCGGAGGCTTTTGAACGTTATCATGATGCCGGCGAGGGAGGGAGAGGCGGAGATAGGCATCAATGGGGTCTTCAGGGACTTCTACGAGGAATTGTACCGATCCGAGCCCCCACGGGAGGAGGGAGGGATGGGCCGCTTCCTGGACCAATTGAGGTTTCCAAAGGTGGAAGAGGGACTGGTGGCGGGACTGGGGGCCCCGATCAAAGGGATAGGAAGCATGCAGCCGGCGAAGGCACGGGGGCCGGACGGTTTCCCGGTCGAGTTCTATAAAAAATATATGGACCTGTTGGGCCCGCTGTTAGTTAGGACCTTCAATGAGGCAAGGGAGGGGGGGGCTTTACCCCCGATGATGTCCCGGGCACTGATCTCCTTGATCCTGAAGCGGGACAAGGATCTCCTGCAATGTGGGTCTTATAGACCGATTTCCTTGCTAAATGTAGATGCCAAGGTGCTGGCGAAGGTCTTAGCCACGAGGATTGAGGATTGTGTGCCGCAGATCATCCATGAAGACCAGACGGGGTTTGTGAAGGGGAGACAGTTGAACGCGAATGTGCGGAGGCTTTTGAACGTTATCATGATGCCGGCGAGGGAGGGGGAGGCGGAGATAGTGGTGGCGATGGACGCTGAGAAAGCCTTCGATAGGGTAGAGTGGGGTACCTGTGGGAGGTGCTGAAGAAGTTCGGGTTTGTGGAGGGGTTAGGCTGTTGTATGAGGTCCCGATGGCGAGTGTGGCCACAAATAGGAGGAGGTCAGTGTACTTTCGGTTGCACCGAGGGACGAGACAGGGGTGTTCCCTGTCCCCCGTGCTCTTTGCACTGGCGATTGAACCACTGGCTACGGCACTGAGAGTCGAGGAACTGGAGGGGGTTGGTGCGGGGTGGGGAGGAGCATAGGGTGTCGCTTTATGCGGACGACCTGCTGCTTTATGCGGCAGACCCGGTGGGAGGAATGCCAGAGGTAATGAGGATCCTGAGGGAATTCGGGGACTTTTCGGGGTACAAGCTCAATATGGACAGCATGGTAGCATTGTGGATAGCACAATTGCTTCACAGCTCCAGGGTCCCAGGTTCGATTCCGGCTTGGGTCACTGTCTGTGCGGAGTCTGCACATCCTCCCAGTGTGTGCGTGGGTTTCCTCCGGGTGCTCCGGTTTCCTCCCACAGTCCAAAGATGTGTAGGTTAGGTGGATTGGCCATGATAAATTGCCCTTAAGTGTCCAAAATTGCCCTTAGTGTTGGGTGGGGTTACTGGGTTATGGGGATAGGGTGGAGGTGTTGACCTTGGGTGGGGTGCTCTTTCCAAGAGCCGGTGCGGACTCGATGGGCCGAGTGGCCTCCTTCTGCACTGTAAATTCTATGAAAAAAATTCTATGGAGAAGAGCGAGCTGTTCGTAGTTCAGCTAGGGGTCCAGGAGAGGAGGATTGGCAAGCTCCCGCTAAAAAGGGCGGAGAGGAGCTTCAGATATTTGGGGGTCCAGGTGGCCAGGAGCTGGGGGGCCCTGCATAGGCTTAACTTTACAAGGCTGGTGGAGCAAATGGAGGAGGAATTCAAGAGGTGGGACGCGTTGCCGCTGTCCTTGGCGGGTAGGGTGCAGTCAATCAAACTGACGGTGCTCCCAAGGTTTTGGTTCCTGTTCCAGTGCCTCCCCGTGTTTATCCCGAAGGCTTTTTTCAGACGGGTTAACAGGAGTATAATGGGGTTTGTGTGGGTGCGAGGGACTCAGAGGGTGAGAAGGGTGTTCCTGGAGCGGAGTAGAGATATGGGGGGGGTTGGCGCTGCCCAACCTCTGTGGGTACTACTGGGCCGCCAATGCGACAATGGTGCACAAGTGGGTGATGGAGGGGGAGGGGGCTACATGGAAGAGGCTGGAGATGGCGTCCTGTGTGGGTACGAATCTGAGGGCGCTGGCAACGGTGCCGCTCCCTCCAAGGAGGTATACCACGAGCCCGGTGGTGGTGGCAGCCCTCAAAATTTGGGGGCAGTGGAGGCGGCATAGGGGGGAAGTTGGGGCCTCGGCGTGGACCCCATTACAGGGGAACCACCGGTTCCCCCAGGAAGAACAGGTGGAGGGTTTTCGGGGTGGCACAGGGCAGGGATACCAAAGTTGGGGGACCCGTTTGTGGACGGGAAGTTCGCGAGCTTGGGTAAGCTGGAGAACTGCGGGCTCCCCCCGGGGAACACCTTCAGATACTTACAGGTAAGGGCGTTTGCCAGACGGCAGGTGGTGGAATTCCCGCGGCTACTGCCACACACAGTACATGACAGGGTACTCGAGGGGGGGGGGGGGGGGGGGGGGGGAAAGAGAGAGAGAATGGGGAAGATCTTGGAAACTTACCAGGTGATGCAGGAGGAGGAGGCGGCCTCGGTGGTGGAGTTGATAGGTAAGTGGGAGGAGGAGTTGGGAAAGGAGATCGAAGAGGGGACGTGGCCAGATGCCCTAGGGAGGGTGAATTCTTCCTCTTCGTGCGCGAGGCTCAGCCTCATACAGTTTAAGGTGCTGCACAGGGCACACATGACCGGGACAAGAATGAGCCGGTTCTTGGGGGGGGGGGGGGGGGGGGGGGGGAGGACAGGTGTGTTAGGTGCTCAGGGATCCCAGCAAATCACACCCATAAGTTCTGGGCATGCCCAGCGCTGGAGGAAGTTTGGAAGGGCGTAGCAAGGACGGTGTCGAGGGTGGTAGGATCCAGGGTCAGACAGGGCTGGGGGCTCGCAATATTTGGTGTGGCAGAGGAGCTGGGAGTGCAGGAGGCGAAAGAGGCCGGAATTCTGGCCTTTGCGTCCCTGGTAGCCCGGGGAAGGATTCTCCTTCAGTGGAAAGATGCGAGGCCCCCCAAGCGTGGAATCTTGGATCAGCGATATGGCAGGGTTCATTAAATTGGAGAGGGTGAAAGTCGCCTTGAAAGGGTCAGTACAAGGGTTCTTTAGGCGGTGGCAACCATTCTTAGACTTTCTGGCAGAACGATAGACATTGGTCAATGGCAGCAGCAGCTGGGGGGGGGGGGGTTACTTTATTTTTGTTTATGTTATTTACACTGGAGGGTCTGAGGGGGTGTATACACTTGTTGTGTTAAGTCGGGGTGTTAGTGTTAATTTATTATTTATGTACAGGGGAGGGGTTTGGGGGGTTGCTTTTTTAGATTGTGTTTTGTACTCAACCCGGTTGGGTTCTTTTTTCCTTCTCATTTTGTTATTGATATTTTATGAAAACCTTTGATTAAAATTTTTTTTTTTTTTTTAAAAAAAACAAAAGCAGACCTCTTCACCCTGTTTTCTCACACCTTGAGAGGCGATCCTCTCCTTGAAACAAATATTTGGAGCTAAATAACATTAACCTTTCTGTATCTTTTAACTGTTGAAGCAATGTGATCACTTTCATTGAAGGAGATTTACTTACCCAAGTGAACATTTTCTACATAACTGGGGGGGGGGGGGGCTTCCTCTGATCCATGGCCTGCCAGCTGCAGTGTTGATGCCACAAGAGGGGGAAAAAAGGGTCAATTTCAACAACTTTCTGAATTGATTGAACAGGCCCATGTGTTGGCAGTATCCAAATGACTGCAAATGGAATTAGTGGGAGTTCCTATTCAAGGGCCTACAATTCATTCCTTTGATTGCAAAAGGATAACAATTTTAAAACTTCACCAAATGTCATTACCAAATTTCACTTTGTGATCCTCACGCAAGCCTCTTTCTTGCCTAATGGTCTGCTTTTATAAACCAGAGGCTGAGTTTCTGCAATATCATGACAAACTAAGTTTGAACTTTCTTCCCCACAGGATGATGTGGACCCATTACAAGCAGGGACAGAGTTTAAAAAAGGAACTGGCAGAAGTTAAACAAATGCTTTTTGCCTGTCTTCATGGAAGGACATACAAAACAACCCTTCTGATATACTAGAGCACAGTAAGGAGTCTTACAACCCCAGGTGAAAGGAGCAGTGCTCCAAAAGCTAGTGATTCAAAAAAAACCTGTTGGACTTTAACATGGTGTTGTAAGACTTCTTACTGTGCTCACGCCAGTCCAACGCCAGCATCTCCACATCACAATATACTAGAGATCAATGGAACTCGCAAGATTGAGGACCTGAAAGAAAATAACACTCGTAAAAAGTAGCACTGAAGAAATTAATGGGACGAACATTGGATCAGTGTTAAGAATTTAATCCACAATCCAGAGTGCTGGAAGCGGTGGCTTCCAAAATTCTGGCACGGTTCCCGCAGATTGGAAGGTAGTAAGTGTAATCCCCTATTTAATAAAGGAGGGAGAAAGAAAGAACTATACAGGCTGTTAGCCTTACATCTGTGGCAGAGTATGGGAAAATGGGAAGTTATCCACCAAGACAAAAAAAGGATGGGATAACTGGACACTTGGAAATAATGGTAGAACTGGACAAGAGTCAACATGGATTTATGAAAGGGAAATCATGTTTAACAAACCTATTGAGAGTTTCATAAACAGAATTAGGGCACATGGGATTTGGCCAATATACTGGCATGGATTGAAAATTAGTAAAAGGACAGAAAAGAGAGAGTAGGAATAAATGGTTCACTCTCAGGTTGGCAGGCTGGGTTACTACAAGGATCAGTGGTTGGGCCCCAGCTATTTGTCACCTGGGCGGCACGGTCAGTGCTTAGCACTGTTGCTTCACAGCGCCATGGTCGCGGTTCGATTCCCCGCTGGGTCACTGACTGTTCGGAGTCGGCACGTTCTCCCGGTGTCTGCGTGGGTTTCCTCCAACAAATTCAGAAAGTCGCACTGTTAGGCGAATTAGACATTCTGAATTCTCCCTCCGTGTACCCGAACAGGCGCCGGAATGTGGCGACTAGGGGATTTTCACAGTTACTTCATTGCAGCGGTAATGTATCCCTACTTGTGACAATAAAGATTATCTATATCAATGATTTGGGAGAGGAGATCAAATATAATATTTCCAACTTTGCTGATATTGACAAAACCTGCTGGGTATGAGAATTGTTAGGAGAATGCAAAGAGGCTTCAAGAGGATTTAGAAAGACAAAGTGAGTGGGCAAGATGGCAGATGGAAAATGCAGAAAAATGTAAAGTTATCTAGTTCAGTAGCAAAAACAGAAATCCAGACTATTCCTCAAATGGAGGGAGATTGAAAAGTGCTGATGTTGAAAAGTCACTTAAAACAAGAGTGCAGAGGTGCATCAAGCAATTAGCATGGGAAATGGTATGTTGGCATTTATTGCCGTAGCACAATGGTTAGCACTGTCGCTTCACACCAGGGCCCCAGGTTCGATTCCCGCTTGAGTCACTGTTTACGTGGAGTCTGCATGTTCTCTCCGCGTCTGCGCGCGTTTCCTCTGGGTGCTCCGGTTTCCTCCCACAAGTCCCGAAAGACGTGCTTGTTAGGTGAATTGGACTTCTGAATTCTCCCTCGGTGCACCCGAATAGGTGCCGAAGTATGGTGAATAGGGGATTTTCACAGTAACTTCATTGCAGTGTTTAGGCAAGTATACTTGTGACAATAATAAAGATTATATTATTGCAAGAGGATTTCAGTACAAGAGTAAAGTCTTGCTGCAATTGTGTAAAGCCTCAGTGAGGCCATACCTGGAGTATAGTGTGTAATTTTGGAAAAGAAAGGATGCACTTGCTATAGAGGGATTGCAACAATGATTCCTGGGGTGGCAGGTTTGTCCTGTAAAGGAGAGAGGACTGGGCCTGTATTCTCTGGAATTTAGAAGAATGAGGTAGCTTCACTGGGGCAAAATTCTTAAAGGGCTCAATAGGGTAGATGCAGGTGCTTCTTTTCCTCGACTGGGGATAGAGGTCCAGAATCACAGATAGCATCTCAGAATAAGAGGTTGCCATTTAGGACTGCGAATTTTTAGAATTCTATACCCCCAGAGGGCTGTGGAGGTTCAGATGTTGAGCATATTCAAGACAGAGATTGATAAGAGTTCTACATGATAAAGTGATAAAGACATCAAGGGATATGGGAGATGATGGTGGTACCTAATTGAATGACGAGGGGTCGAATGAATCACTCCTGCTTCTATATTCCAATAATCTGTTAAATGTCAGAAACAAAACTTTGACTCGAGACACTTTGCTTATTTAAGTACCAACAGTGGCCATATTTCCCCGCTCAGCAACTCCAGAAAGCTGAAGCTAACTGAAGTATTCAGCACAAACTCAGGAAAGACAGGATGTGGATCTTCCTTAGACATACCTACATCTATTGGACTAAAATTGTACACATTTATTTTGAACGTTAAAAGTGGTTGTTTTTAAGTTCTTCTTTTGCAATGGTTGCATTAAGCTCAGTCAATATCCCAGGTCAATTTTGTTTAAACCCTTGCTCACAGCAAAGCTACATTCTTAAGTCAAAAAGTTGTTGGCATTAATGAGCCAAGCACAGATTTATTTTCCAAGAATGGAAGGGAAACGTGACACAGTCGGTGCACTAAAGACATTGCAGCCTGTCATGCGCCATAATATTTCTGTGACAACCGCAGGATCTCTCAATGAAGTACAGTGTATGAACAGGGATGTGAAGTTCTGCTGCATAATCTCTAGGTGAGGAATATTCTTTCGAGGGTTAAACTGCAAAAACACATCTGTCATTGACACCTTCAGAAACTCAATATGAACAAAGGTGGTAGATTCTAAACCAATGCTTCCTGGCCGTCACAAAGTCTTTGACAATGCAGGGCATTTCTTCAACAGAGGCAACTTTAAAAGTCAGGTCCTAGATATTCGGCTGTGTAGTTCTCTTGCCAGTTTTTGCTACCACCAGCTCTGGCAATACAAACTGTTGTCATCTAAAGTGGACCTACAAAGAGGATGCATACTGAAATCAAGCAATCAATTCTGCATAGAAATAATCAAAATGTAGCAAAAACTCAAACTCGCAGTGACCGGTGACGACACAATGTTATAGGCACTAGAATCTAACAAGAGAAAACAAATGTTCTTAACAGTTTAATACAAGAGTTAGGTTGCTGTATTTGATCTTACAGAAAGCATAATATAGATTTTTGATGCGAAAAGTGCATCCAAAACAACAAAAAAATGGTCATAAATTCACTACTTCCACAGACATTTCAAGCATAAAATTACTTGGGCTTGAAGGTTAGAGTAAGAAATAGCCATTTGGTTCATCTAAATCACTAATTCCCAGCATCATCCATTGATAAGACGTTTGAACACATGCACATCTACTGGCCACGTCCCTCTTTAAAGCAAGTTGAAGAAATGTTTAACACATTCCATTGATGTAAACAATTGTAGTCCAAGTCAAAAAAGAGAATTATTTCCCAACTTCTAGATAGCACTTCAAGTCAGTCTTGCACAAGTTTCTGCAAGACAAACTTTCTAAACATCAGTAGACTTCAATAAAGGTGATGAATGTTTTTACAATTAAAAGAAATTTTAGCTTACTTTCTTGCTGGCAAGAAGCTTTGATTTGCACATCTGTACAACTTTTATCTATAACTATGTAATGTTTTTGAATACGGAGCAGTCTCCTATACAACATTTCTACAACAACCCATTCTGATGCTCCCTGAAGCCATTTTTAGTTTATGAAGTCTGTTTAACTGTACTATTGCAAACACAAGAGCTGCCCTAATTTCTGAAATACAGAATTTGAATAAAAATATGGACATCAGTGGCATGGCAACACGGTGGTTAGCACGGTTGCTTCACAGTGCCTGGGATCCTGGTTCGATTCCCGGATTAAGTCACTGTCTATGCAGAGTCTGCACGTTCTCCCCGTGTCTACGTGGGTTTCCTCTGGGTGCTCCGGTTTCCTCATACAAGTCCCGAAAGACAAGCTTGTTAGGTGAATTGGACATTCTGAATTCTCCCTCTGTGTATCCGAACAGGCGCCAGAGTGTGGTGACTAGAGGATTTTCACAGTTACTTCATTACAGTGTTAATGTAAGTATACTTAATGATCTGGAAGAAGGAACTGAAGGCACTGTTGCTAGGTTTGCAGATACAAAGATCTGTAGAAGGACAGGTAGTACTGAGGAAGCAGGCGGGCTACAGAAGGACTTGGACAGGCTAGGAGAGTGGGCAAAAAAGTGGCAGATGGAATACAATGTGGAAAAGTATGAGGTCATGCACTGGAAGGAGAAATAGAAGTATAGACTATTTTCTAAATGGGAAGATGCTTAGGAAATCAGAAACACAAAGGGACTTGGGTGTCCTTGTTCACGATTCTCCTAAGGTTAACGTGCACGTTCAGTCGGCAGTTAGGAAGGCAAATGCAATGTTAGCATTTATGCCAAGAGGGCTAGAATACAAGACCAGGGATGTACTTCTGAGGCTATATAAGGCTCTGGTCAGACCCCATTTGGAGTATTCGGAGCAGTTTTGGGCTCCGTATCTAAGGAAGGATGTGCTAGCCTTGGAAAGTGTCCAGAGGAGCTTCACAAGAATGATCCCTGCAATGAAGAGCTTGTCGTATAAGGAACAATTGAGGACTCTGGGTCGGTACTGGTTGGAGTTTAGAAGGATGAGGGGGGATTTTATTGAAACTTTCAGGATACTGCGAGGCCTGGATAGAGTTGACACGGAGAGGATGAGGATGTTTCCACTTGTAGGAAAAACTAGAACCAGAGGACACAATCTCAGACTAAAATGGACGATGCTTTAAAACCTAAATGAGGAGGAATTTCTTCAGCCAGAGGGTGGTGAATCTGTGGATCTCGTTGCTGCAGAAGGCTGTGGAGGCCAAACCACTGAGTACCTTTAAGACAGAGATAGACAGATTCTTGATTAATATGGGGATCAGGGGTTATGGGGAGAAGGCAGGAGAATGGGGATGAGAAAAATATCAGCCATGATTGAATGGCGGAGCAGACTTGATGGGCTGAGTGGCCTAATTCTGCTCCTATGTCTTATGGTCTTACTTGTGGCACTAATAAAGATCATTATTAAAGGGGAAAAGCTTATTCAGAAGTGAAGTTTGTTAACTACCACAAATACGTATATAAATGTTGATCTTATTTATGCAAGTCAACCCCATGATTTGGGCCAAAGAAAGTGTAATTATTCATATACCTCATGTTAAAAGTCAACATTTTGCTCTTCAAGGATCAACGCCCAAAGTTTTCAGAACCAAAACACAATCCTGGAAATGCTAATGATTTAGGTTCATTGCATAAACACTAATGAAACTAGAACCAGTAAACAATTGAATGTTTTTTAGATCATTAATGTGATTTTTTTGGTGTTATTGGCTTTTACTTTATTCCAACAGTCTTTTCTAGATTTCACTTAGCCCAACTGAAGATGCACATAAACCCCATGAAAATAATGGCCATGTAAAAGTTAACTAATGACTTCTGGCCTAAAAGATTGATGTCAAAAATTCAGCTTTTACACAAGTATGTGTGGCAAAAATCATGATTGTGGTTTTTTTTAAATTCCATACAAAAGCAAAGTCTGTGAATGCTGAAAATCTGATTAAAAACAGAACATGCTCGAAATAGTCAGGTCAGCATCATCTGTTGAGCAAGAAACACTATTGATAAAAATCACCAGCCCTAAACCGCTACCCATTTCTCTCCAGACAGAATTTGCCTGACCTACAGAATATTTCCTATTATTTTCTGTTTTTAAACAATCCCACATGCTGTTAACTACATGCAACTTAACTAAAGTCCACACAATTCGAATCATACCAGGGATGTCAATGGCACTAATGCACGGTAGAAAACCTTACTAGTCGACATAACCTATAACCACTGTCCTTCCATTAGTCAAGATTCAACGGCTTGAATGGTATTTTCACTGAAAATGTGTTTCAATTATCGTAGCTAATTCAACCAGAAATGGCCAACATTACTAACAAATATATTTTATGACACAGGTCAAAGATTAAACTGAAGCCAGAGGCTTTTTGTTGAAGTTGGAATCTTTCGTTGCAAGGGCCGCCACACTAAATAATAACATTTCCATTTGTTTAACCACACACAATTGACACCAAGTTAAGGAAGGCAAAAGGCATGGCATGTTGGCTTTCATTGCAAGAGGACTGGAGTACAAGAATAAGTCTTTTACAGTTGGACAAGGTTTTAGTTAGACGGCATCTGGAGTATATGGTGTGCAGTTTTGGGTCCCCAGATTTAAGGAAGGATATACTTGCACTGGGGGTCGTACAGCAAAAGTTGGTCCCTGTGATTAGGGGATTGTCCTATGACAAGAGGCTGAGTAAATTGGGCTCATATCCTCTAGTTTAGAACAATGAGGGGTGATCTCATTGCAACCTACAAAATTCTTAAGGGGCTCGATAGGCGAGACGTTGCAAAATTCTTCCATTGGTCAAGGTGAAGCCCAAGTCAGAGCAGGCTCAATGGCCAAAAACTCAATTTTTACATCACATAGTATAGAAATAAATTATAGAAATCCAAATTTCCAATTACCAGTGGCGAAACCATAATAAATCCATAAACACCAAATGAAAAGCTCTTACTTTATATCACTGAGATAGAAACCTTGTCAAAAACCTGACAAAATATGGCCATAGCCACATTCAGAATAAATCTGAATATCTATACCTCCAGATATCTACAATTTACAATGAGTTACATAGAAACCCAATTTGCTTAAGAATGGAGCTATTCTTTCACATCACAATGACTTAAAAGCTGGCTGACTAATTGCTATTTGTAATTCTTCAGTCAACATTACCAGGAGATAGGGGAATACAGGTAATGCCATTATTCTACTTCAAGGATCAATGGGGATCACAATCACAACTGCCATCTGTCAATCTCCACCCATCGCTGGCTCTCCATCCAGGCTCACTGCTCCATGCTCCCCGCTCGTCCCCCACAATAGTATAAATCTGACCCTATTTCTAGTTCTTTCTGGCGTAGACAAAGGTTCATACAGACTCAAAACGTTAGCTCCCTTCTCGCTCCAGATGCTGTCAGACTTGCTAAGATTGTCCAGTTTTTGTTTCAGATTCCAGTATTCACAGTTATTTGCTTTTATCTTTCAGGAATGATGGAGTGGTATATTGGTATGTCGCTGATCTTCTCAAACAATAAGCTAATTTCAACCATGCTATTTTGGGTAGCTTCCAAGTAGAGGCTCAGTACTCCCCCAATTCCTGAAGTGCATAAAACAAACCGTATAGACTAATATACTGTCTTGTCCAGTAATGCGTTCCCACCTTTCGTTGGGAAGCAAAAGGAGACAACAGCAGTAAATCCGAGTCGGCAACATCACATGAAAATGCACCGAGTAACAGATCCGCCAGGGAACAAGGTGGAGGTGCAAGTCATAAATAGTCATGGGCTGCATTCAGACACTTACTGGAGCATGGAACAGAAGTTGAAACTTTGTCTATGATTCAGAAAAATTGGTTTAACAATAAACTATTGAAAAGGGGGTCCTTGTACTAAACCTAGTTTCCACATTCACTTGACATATTTCTCAAAGTCACTCCAAATAATACGTTGCGTGCAATGCTCCGATCTATATTGCAGACCCAATGATTTTCTCAGTTGTCCTGCTGTTTGGTTGACAATAAAAATGATGATCGCATATAGTTTTAAATTCACAGGAGTATATTTAAGCAATACAATAAGGAACATGTTCAGAAAACCAGCTCCTCTGAACTGTACGAATAGTCAGGCACTTATTAGTGCGCAGGGAAATGTTTATATGCCGAGATGCTGAAGCTTGTTATTTATTGCTTATTTGGCCAAAAACTTGTGCAGAATTTGATAGCAAAATTAATCAGCTATTTTTGTAGCTCGTTTTGGAATAAGCAGTAGAAAATGACAGAACTTATATTGCTGCTCAACATCAATCAGTTAAAAGTCCATATCTGTGTGCTACAAGCTCCTACGTTAACGGTCACAAAAGAGCTCGCTGTATCCACGGTTCAATAAGCAAATTCACAGCATTGTCTGGTACCCATTCATACAATCCACAAGACACTGACATCCACTGCCAGTTTCTGTTCATCTATCAGAGGGCAAGGTATCATTTTAGTGTCTCCCAGGCATCCATTTTTGAGGCAGTGGGAATTGGGGATAAAAAGACAATACTCAAACACCATCTATCACTTGTATTGAAAAAACAAGAGCTGCGTGTATGCCAGGAATTAACTTCTCTATCTACATGGCTCCTTTTATTTGCCACTCACCTGAAAAAATGACAGATTTGTAGGTGCTTTGGTTAAATAAAATGCAATTCTGGTCTGTTTTTCAGCTACAATATGATATCATTTGTGTCGGTATAGCGCTCAGTGAAGAAAACATTTCAGTTTTCAGAAAAGACAAAGAAAGTCAAAAAGCCAATTGGGAAGGGGAAGCACTGACAGAGAAAAGGGGGTCAAAGGTGACCTTTAAAGCCTTTTGAAATGAGAAGACTCCAGATGAGGGCATAACAGCTGAAAAACAGGCTAGGTTTAGCTCACTGGGCTAAATAGCTGGCTTTTAAAGCAAACCAAGGCAGGCCAGCAGCACGGTTCAATTCCCGTACCAGCCTCCTCGAACAGGCGCCAGAATGTGGCGACTAGGGGATTTTCACAGCAACTTCATTTGAAGCCTACTTGTGACAATAAGTGATTTTCATTTCATTTCAAATTAATTGGGAACTGCCAAAAAGAAGCAGAGAGTGGAAATAGCAACACTTATTTAAAAAACATCTGAGATAGTAATAATAGTATTTATTATTGCCACAAATAGACATTAACACAGCAATGAAGTTACAGTGACAGTGAAAATCCCCTAGTCGCCACACTAGTGCCTGTTCGGGTTCACAGAGGGAGTCCAGTGAGATGTGAAAGAGGTTGACTGCGGTGGGATTTGAACAGAGGACTCTGACGGTCAAATATGGGCAAAGAAACTGCCGGCAATGGGTGAGGACCTTCAATATTTATCACGATAAGAGGACCACTAGCATCACTACTTTAAAAAAAAAAATTTAGAGTACCCAATTCATTTTTTTCCAATTAAGCGGTAATTTAGAGTGGCCAATCCACCTACGCTGCAAATTTTCTGTGTTGTGGGGGCGAAGCCCACGCAAACACGGGGAAAATGTGCAAACTCCACACGGGCGGTGACCCAGAGCCGGGATCGAACCTGGGACCTCGGTGGCGTAAGGCTGCAGTGCTAACCCACTGCGCCACCTTGCTGCCCCAGTAGCATCACTACTGACTGAGCTGGCCAAGTCCTAAAGGGCGTAGCTGCTAGACTGGGTCGGTGGTACGGAAATCAAAAGAAACCTATTTGACCTCGTCATTACCAATCTAAATGTTGCACATGCATCGGTTTAGGACAGTATTGGAAGGAGTGATCACCAACTGGAGTTGTACTTAGCACAAAGGAAGACTGTTGTGGTGGCCAGAGTTAAATATTCTCAGTTCAAGGATATCACTGCTGAGTTCCTCAAGAAAGTGTCTGAGGTCCAACCGTCATCATAATGTCAGAAGTGGGGATGTTCGCCGATGATTGCATGACGTTCAGCACCAATTGCAACTACTCATGATACCAAAGCAGTCCATGTCCAAATGCAGCAAGTCCTGGCCAACATTCACACTTGGGCTGATGAGTGACAAGCATCTATTGTGCCACACAAGTGACAAGCAATAGCCATCTCCAACAACAGAGAATCCAATCCATCTCCTATTGACATTCAATGGCATTACCATCACTGAATCCCCCACCATCACGTGGGTTACCACGGACAAGAAATTAACTAGACCAGCCATATAACTACTGTGGCTACAAGAGCAAGTCAAAGGCTGCAATCTGTGGGGAGTAACACACCTTCTGACTCCCCAAAACCTATCCGCCATCTACAAGGCACAGAATTCCTACAGTGCTGGAGGCTATTCTGCCAATTAAGTCTGCACCGATCCGGGCAGCATGGTGGCAAGCATTGCTGGCTCACGGCGCAGAGATCCCAGGTTCGGTCCCGGCTCTGGGTCACTGTCTGTGTGGAGTTTGCACATTCCCCCCGTGTTTGCGTGGGTTTCACCCCCACAACACAAAGATGTGCAGGGTAGGTGGATTAGCCACTCTAAATCGCCCCTTAATTGGAAAAAATGAATTGGGTATTCTAAATTTTTTATAAACCACAAAAAAATGTCTGCACCAATACTCCGAAAAAGAACCCTACCAACTCCACATACCTGCCCGCTCCCCATAACTCTACCTAACCTTTGGACACTCAAACCAACCTACACATCTTTGGACTGTGGGAGAAAACCAGAGGTTCCGGAGGAAAACCATGCAGGCACGGGAAGAATGCGCAAACACCACACAGGCAGTGACCCAGGGCCAGGATCAAATCTGGGTCCTCAGCACCATGAGGCAGCAGTGCTAACTACTGCGCCACCCCTCCCAAACAATAACTTCTTACACTCCCTCCACCACCGCACAGTGTCAGCAGTGTATCACCTACACAATGCACTGCAACAACTCACCAAGACTCCTTCAATAGCACCTTCCAAACTCTCAACCTCTTCCATTCTGAAGGACAGCGGATGCATGAGAACACAACCACCTACAAATCCCCTCCAAGCCCCATAACAGTCTGTCTTGGAACTCTATCGCCATTCATTCACCATCACGGATTCAAAACATTGGAACTCCCCAACAGCACTGTGGGTGTACCTACGCCACGTGGCCTGCAGTGGTTCAAGGAAGCGGTTCAGCAACACCTTCCCAAGGGCAATTAAGAATGGGCAATAAATGCGAGCGGAGCCAGTGACACCCATGTCCTGTGACAGATTAAAAAACAAAAACGCATGTAAGCGGGAACTTAAGTCAATATTTTTGAAGTCGGAAGACTGATCAGGTTCTCAGAGGGACACGGTTCAGGGCCAAGATGACACAGGCCTTTCAGCTGAAGACTCAGGTGGCAGCCAAAGGAATCTGTTTAAATGTTGTAGCAGTAAGCTCATACCAGTTTTATCAACATATGACATGAGATTTACAACCCACCCAGAACTCAAATGTCAAATAAAAGCAGTGAAATCGCGTGGGTGTGAAAACATACCAGCCTACATGAGGATGCTGTCTCAAAGTCTTGGAAATCACCAAGGTATAACATGTAAAACAAAGAACAAGAATGGAGAAGGGGTGCACCAGAATATGAGAAACTACTGGCAATGTGGTGCCTTCATAGGCACTTGAAGTGGACTGCAGATAAAGGAATTAAGAGCAGAACATTTTTTTTCATTCGTTCATGGGATGTGGGCATCACTGGTTGTGCCAGCATTTATTGCCCATCCCTAATTTCCTTTGAGGGGGCAGTTAAGAATTAACCACATTGCGGTGGGTCTGGAGTCACATGTAGGCCAGACCAGGTAAGGACAGCAGATTGCCTTCCCTAAAACGAAATTAGTGAACCAGATGGTTTTTTTTTTTAAATATGACAAGCGGCAATGGTTTTATGGTCATCACTCGACTTTTAATTCCCAATTTTTTATTTAATTCTAATTTCACCATCTGCAGTGGCGGGATTTGAACCTGGGTCCCCAGAGCATTACTCTTGGTCTCTGGTTTACTAGTCCAGAGACAATACCACTATGCCTGCACTACCTCCTCACAATAGGCCAACAATGTTTCTAATTTTCCAAGTGCAATTAAATGCAGACTTATGCAAGTCGGCATAAAAGGCAAGCTCACAATGAGGATTAATATTATGATTAACTGATGTCAGGTAATGCAATAATGTTGAAAATCCATTAACCAAAATAAGAAGCTACCTACTGCAAAGCAACAGAATTAAACACTGGTTGCAAAGGACGGTGTCGATATCAGCAGATATTCAGAGCTTCCATCTGGACTATGCTAATTTACCAATTATTTGGCAGGAGATTTAAGAAGCAACCTTTATGATAATGTTAATTCTAATAGTCCATTTAATATGATTGCTTGGAATGTCAAAACAGAACTTTAAAAAAAGCCATTTACTCTCTCATCTCACCCTTCATCATTTTGAAATTGCAGTCATTTCCCCCCATTTCCTAGTTACTCCTGCTGAATACAGGACAATGGAAGGCACTATTCTTAAAGTAAATCATTTGGTACCAAGTGCACTGCTGCTTTAAAATGTGTGTTAGAGTGGGGGAGGAGAGAGACGGTGGCGGTGAAAATCAGTGAAACCATTGCTGCAACCAAAATAATGGAAGGAAAAAGGTGAAGGACAGCAACACGTTAGCAAAACAAAGTATTTTAGATTGCATGACTTGAGTTAGAATTAAATCAGGCAGAGTAGCATGACTGAAGTAAAAATAAAAATCATCTTCAAACTTTTGAAAACTTCTTTCACAGGATGTGGGCGTCACTGGCGTTAAATCTTTGTTGCCGATCACTAATTTCCCTCGACTCTTGTGCCTTGTAGATGTTTGATAGGCTTTGGAAAGTAAGGTACTGAGATACACACCATGGAATTTCCACTCTGACCTGATCTTGTAGCTACTGTATTTATATGGCTAGTCCAGCTCAGTTTCTATCAATAAAAATACCCCCCAGAATGTTTTTTTTTTTTTTAATTTAATTTTTCCAATTATGGGAAAGTTAGCTTGGCCAATCTACCTACCTTACACATCTTTGGGTTGTGAGGGTGACACCCACGCAGGCTCCACACGGACAGTGAACCGGGGCTGAGATCATACACGGATACTCGGCACCAGTGCTAACAACTGTGCTACCCCAAGATTCTCTCTTGTTGGAGATGCTCAATGTCTGGCATTTGTGTGGTGTCAATGTTACTTGCCACTTAGCAGTCCAAGCTTGAATATTCTCCAGGTCTTGGTGCACATTGACATGGACTGCTTAAGGATGAGTCACCGTGAATGGTGAACAATGCCACTTTTAACATGATGATAGAGGGCCGGTGAAGCTGCTGAACACAGATGGACCTACAGCACTAGTCATTGCCCTGAGGAATGTCTGCAGCATTATCCTGAGACAGAGATGATTGATATCCAATAATGACAACTATCTTCCTTTACGCTATATGGGACTCTAACCAGGAGTTTCACACAGATTCCCATTCACTTCAATTGTGAGGGGATTCTTGATGCCACACTTTGTCATGATGCCAGAGTCAGTCACTCTCACTTCACTAAGTTTGAACCAAAGCTGTAAGGAGGTCAGGAGCAGAGTGGCCCTGGCAGAAACCAAAGAGGGCATTAGCGAGGTTATTGCTGTGTACAAACTGCACAATAGCACTGCCCATTACTTACCACGGTGGCGCACTGCTGCCTCACGGCACCAAGGTCCCAGGTTCGATCCCAGCTCTGGGTCACAACCCAAAGATATGCAGGGTAGATGGATTGGCCACGCTAAATTGCCCCTTAATTGGAAAAATGAATTGGGTATTTTAAAGAACGGTTGAGAATAGACTGGGAGCGCAGTAATTGGCCAGGTGGGATTTTTCCTCCTTTTGTGAACAAGACATGCCTGGGCAAATTTCCACATTGTCAGGTAGATGCCAGTGTTGCAGCTGTTCTGGAACAGCTTGGTTAAGGATGGCTAGTGCTGGAATGCAAGACTTCAGTATTACTGCAGGAATGTTGTCAGGAACCATAACCTTGTAGCACCCAGTGCCGTCAACTGTTCTTCTAAAATTTAGAATGGTTTCATTGCGTTTTAAAAGTCACCGCTTGTTGCCTTTTAAATAAAGTTCTGTGTTACAGCATCAGCACAATTGTAATCCCAAACATCGTGAGAGGAAAGATCATTCAGTAAATTTTGATACTAATCATTTTTTTCTCTTGGCAGAAAACAGGAGTCACTCAACATAAATATTCTAGCTACTACTGGTATGGAATTAAAATGTCAAACGTTAAAAAAAATACAGCATTGTGGTGGTAGTGACGTTGGATTAGTAATCCAGGCCCATGTACTCAAGCTCCAACCATGGGAAGTTGTGAAGTTGAATGGATACAATGCTGGATTGTCATGCCACCCTACTCCCTATCTGATTTAACATCCCTCTCCAAATGTGCAAAAGCAATGGCTCAAAATCACACAACGAGAAAGGACTTCAAATTGATTTTAAAGCGCTTTTGCAGTTAACAAAGTTCGGACTTCACATCTAATGCTATATTTTTACAGAAGTGATAAACACATTGACTTTAAGATATAATTACTGGCAGCACTTTTATTTAAAACTTCATCCAAATTCAACAAACATGTACTCCTTGAAAAATGTATAAGCCAAGAATCTGAGCTTGAAGTTACAGCACTTTTTCACTTTCACATTAATTAGAATGTCAATGAGAAATGAAGCAAGCAAGTGATAATCAGAACTTTTGCAGCTGAACAATTACATGTGATGTACCAAAAAAAAAATTCAACACCCCATCGAAAAAAATCATGTACTTGCAGGTTTATTTAAACCAGATGGTCAATGAACAATTCCACTGTCTGAAAAGCATGCTGAAATTTATCACTGCAGTAGAGCATTCCAGCTATTACTGTGTTCAATGCCAAGCTATCTTCCCTTGAAGATTTCATATCTCTTAATTTCATTGTGATCTTTGCCCCATTACCAACATTGATAAGAATAGAATAATTGGCCAGAATACACAGGCAGCTGGTCAACTTATGCAGGATTCTGACATCCATTATCTCAAGGGCAATTAGATATGGGCAACAAATGATGGCCTTGCCAGCAACATTCACATCCCATGGAAGAATAAAAACACTACCGAAAATCTTCAGTAATTTAGAAAGCATCATATTATGTGATGAACTCTTAATATGAACCCAATTGTCAGAAGCCAGATTTTGGATGCTTGCATGCAGTCAGTCATGGGATAAAATGGCCTGTGCTGCCCAAGTTGCATCGAAAAAGCGACAGTTATTATTCTACTGTAACGTGCAACAGCTGAACCACTTTCAAAAAACATGAATCACTTCTATCTATGCTGTCCAACACCATGAAAATTCAAATGACTGCATAAGATTCCAGACACAGGCAGTCAGGTGAGCATATGACAGGCAGAGACAATACTAGGGAAGCTACAGCAGAAGGGAGCTGGTCACTCAGTCTGAATCCCAGACTACTCCATGAATGAAGTAATGGCGACTTCCAGATAGATTAAAGTGAAAACCTGGAATTAACAGCTGTATGCCACATGAGGGTGTGTGTGTGTATGTGTGTGTGTGGGTGGTGGTTGGGGGGGGGGGGGATTAGGAGAAACGATGGTAAAACTATTCTGGATTGACAAGATGGGTTGAATCACCTTCCTCAGCTATAGTGCCATGTTAACACAACAAAATGTCAAATGTGTGATGCATTATCCAGCTTTTGAAACAAAGCAGAACTGCGGAGCTATCAGGTCAAGGGCTTGTCCTTCAACCAACAAAAAATTACAAGTTTCAGGCCAAACACTGCCACTCCACCTCACCTTTGACAACCAGAAAGGCTACCAGAGAGCTGATCAAGTGTTAGTCAAAACAAAAAAAATGATACCCGTGTCATGAATAATCTCATTTTTCCATCTGGCATTTTGCAACCTTCTGGTTTGACAAGACGTTAGCAAGTCCTATTTTGTGGAAACAAATGTAAGTCAATCAGTATCTGGCAGTGGGAGGAAGCACGGGTAATATTTGCTGGTTTTCTATGCAACGGTTTTAGTTTGGACCCTCCACACTTATATAAAATAATGAGGAAATACTACCCATTAAAAAAATTTGTGAAAAGGCACAAATTTCAATAGATAATAATTAGAAGCTAGAAGTCACTAAAGATTAATAAAAATCAGGATCATTTTATGTCAATCCTTAAATTGAACCTGTTCAATAATTCTGCAGGTTGCAAGGTGCTAAAGCTGCTCCTGTTACAATGGGAAGGCATGAGAATTGGAGGAGAGAAGGAGCAGTCTTACAACACCAGGTTAGTCCAACAGGTTTATTTCGAATCACTGGCTTTCGGAGTGCAACTGCTTCCTCAGGTGAATGAAGAGGTGGGTTCCAGAAACACAGATATAGACTGTATTGTTTGCCAGATTTGGCAATTTTTGGACTTTTCATTGTCTGCCCAATGATCTAATAGCACTGGTGGACTCCCATTTCCAGCTTTTCAAGAACGGTAAACAAACACAATGTACAGTAGACCCAAGGGCAGCATGGTGGTGCAGTGGTTAGCACTGCTGCCTCTCAGCGCCGAGGTCCCAGGTTCGATCCCGGCCCTGGGTCACTGTCCCAGTGCAGTTTGCAAATTGTCCCCAGTGGCTGCGTGGGTCTCAACCCCACAACCCAAACAGAAGTGCAGGGTAGGTGAATTGGCCATGCTAAATTGCCCCTTAATTGGGGAAAAGAGAATTGGGCACTCTAAATTTGTTTTTAAATGTATAGTCGACCCAGTTAACGTGCTCATGACTTAAATATAATAGCAGCCTCCCTGAACAGGCGCCGGAATGTGGCGACTAGGGGCTTTTCACAGTAACTTCATTTGAAACCTACTTGTGACAATAAGCGGTTGTCATTCATTTTCATTCAGTGAATACAATATGCGAGTGGGGGAAAGAATGATAAGAGAAATGAAAGAAAGAACCACCTTTACTTATGCGGTCTGCTGGTAAGCAGGATGACCAATTATGCCAAAGTTAGTATATATGGTCGGAGAGAAATTTGAACAAAAGATTGAGAATGCATCAGAAATTGCAACATGATCAGACAAGTTCACTCAAAAAAAAAAATGTCACCGAAGTTCATACTCAAAGAAGCTTTGGCAATACACCTTTATTTTGAGAAAAACGATGTCCAGATAACTGCAGAGCTATTAGCATGTCAATAAAGGCATTATATTATCGAAACTATTCCAGAGTGTTTTTTTTATAATTTAGAGTGCCCAATTCATTTTTTCCAATTAAGGGGCAATTTAGCATGGCCAATCCACCTACCCTGCACATCTTTGGGTTGTGGGGGCAAAACCCACGCAGACACGGGGAGAATGTGCAAACTCCACGCAGACAGTGACCCAGAGCCGGGATCGTACCTGGGACCTCAGCGCCATGAGGCAACAGGGCTAACTCACTGCACCATCGTGCTGCCCCGAAACTATTCCAGAGTTAGGTTGGAAGGGATAACTGCAACTTAAGAGAGCCACATGGATTGCATGGAGCAGTGTTTACAACAAATCTTGGTTCTGCTGACATCAATTTGTTAAAAGATTTCCAAAAGTTCCAACGTTCTCAAGACATCTAAATTAACAAAATTCAACTAGAACCTAGAAAAGCTAGTTAAGAAAAATTTCAAGAGCTGCGGTTTTAGGGGGTAGACAGGAGGTGCTGTTGCTTGGAAAACAGATTTTCCCTACATTTAAATGCAATACGTCTCAGATTCATAAGGAAAGCAGTAAAATGAGAGGGTACAGCAAAACAACATGCAGATGAGTAATTATGTAATGGGAAGGAGAGCAGAAATAAGACAAGCTCCATTTAATAGGCAAACGTAAAGCAAATGTGTGCTGTATGGACGAATTAATCAGACAAAATTAACTCACGACAGTTTAAAACACAGAAAAGATCAGGATGCATATCTAGAACATGTAGAAATCTACAAAAGTTCTGTTTAAAGCTTTACAGTGCCCTGGTCAGACTACATACATTTTGCATTGTGACAACCAGAACTGAACATAAAAGACAGATATTGGAATAGCTAGAAGGCCAACAACATTTACACCTGGAAAGAAACACCTCAATATATGCTTGGTCAAATCTGTCAATAACAAGTAAGTAGAGGGAAAAACTCTTGGTTCAAACGAGAATTGGATATTCTCTACTGAGTAGTACTACACTCTGCATGCTTCATCCAATTTCTATGTATTTACATTGTGTATTTTGTCCTATGTTTTTTATGTACAGAACGCCTGGACTGTACGCAGAACAATACTTTTCACTGTACCTCGGTACACGTGACAATAAATCCAAATATAAAGATGGAATCAGGGTACTGGTACCAGAGGCAGAAATATTAAATGGACAAATATGCCTTTTCGAAGCTACGACTTCTTTTGAACAGCTGGAAAAATAAAAGGCAAATACAAAAGGCTCAAAAATAGCAACTAGTGTACAAATGAGTGTTTCCCCAACAGACTGACGTTAAGTCAGTGTAATACCAGTCCTGACTAGGCTCAGTTGCACGTAAATAAGAACTAGATGGGAGGGGGATTTATTTGTTTCTTTTTATTTAAAAAAAAGGGAAGTGATCGACGAAGGTCAGCGAAACCATCAAAACCTGACTAACAGGAAGCTTTGCTGGATTAATAGACCGAATTTAGCTACTGTGATCCTCTCAAGTTACTAAGCAGTAATTCAAAGCACGTGTTAAGAAACACATACAAAAGCAACAATTCAGAAGTTACAGCAAACAAAAAGATCACCATTTAACACCCAGTTGCACTTATTATACACCAGGCAATATTGGAGGATGCAATATATAAGTTTCAACCTATTCAAAATGTTAGCACATCAGTTGATGCAATTGGTCTAAGAGAAAGTAATCTCCCGCTGATTAATTTAATTCATTTTTTTCACTGCAAAGAGAGTGATTTGGGAAATCCATTCAGCATCTCTCTGGAAGCATCCGTCAAAGGCTAATCTGAAACTTGTTTTACATGGTTTAGCGCAGCCTAGTGTTGGAACTGAAGTTACATTTAGAGAGATCACACTTTTCCGATATGTGTTGTGGGCTGGGGGCGGGGGGAGAGACGACAAACTAACGCGTGACTTTTTTTCGTTTGCGAGAATTAATGCAACAAGCTAAAACAAAACTCGATAGTTTCCAACAGCATGAAAACAAAGAGTACCAAAGTTTAGCAAAAACTAACACAAAGAATGGATTTGCTTCCCCCATGCCGAGGAGGAAAAAGACCAGACTTCCTCTGGAAAAATTCCAGGGAACTGCGCACTTTTTTTTGGGGGGGGGGGGGGGGTTAAAAAAAAGTTTCAATCCAACTCCGCAGAGCAGCAATTCATGCAAACCCCAAAAAACCACTCCAACCTGTGGATGGGTGAAGAATATTGACTTTCCAGCTCCACTAACTCAGGGAGAAAAATTGAGATTTTTTTCTCTCCGTAAACCGTAACTTTTAAAGAGTTTCAAAAATCTACCCAAATATGCAGGCATAACATCTCAAACGGAGAGAAGGGAATTATTTAAACTAGCAAACTTACAAAATATATAATCATACACACTACAGGGGAATCCTGTCAGCATTACATTCGATTGTTTTAGTAACATCAAATGTAGACGTTTTAAGTTGTAAAAGAGATGTTTTTATTGGGGGGGGGGGGGGGTGCGTAGAGAAAGTTTGCCTTGCCCTCCCTCTTGGGAGTGAGGGACACGAGTTCAGGTTGAGAAGAGTGGGGGGCGTGAAGACAGTGCGGGAGGCGCCGATAAGAAGCGGTCGGGCTTTTTTTTTTTTAAATCACACACAAAAAGAACTTTAATTCTGGCCAACTTTCTTTTCAGAAAACGATGGGGGGGGGGGATAAAGGTTAAATATTAGGGTGTCCGATGGAGGGGGGGGATGGGTAGTCGATGGCTCGTTTATCTGAAGAATATCTTCACAAACACACACACATACCTTCATCCAGCAGCCGCTCCAAATGCGTGAATATCCCACAAAAGTTGGGCAGACTCGACATTAATTTCTTGTCGTTCATCAGCTGCATTAAATAGTCGGGAGTCGGTCTCGGCTTCTCCTTCGTTTCCATTTCCCCCACCATAGTTCTTACTGTCTTTGTTTCAGGACTAATTATATATATTTTTTATATATATATCTATATGTGTCCACTTCGATGTGATATTTATCTGCGGGATTTTACCAAAAGACTTGGGAGTTTTTGTCTTCTTCTCCTGTAGTTGAAGGCGCCCACACCGATCTTTCCAACACTTCAGCTCCAGTGCGTGTTGTAAAAAATATTTTTTTTTTCCCCCCCTCAGCGCGACGGCAACACATTCGCCGCCCTTAACTAGCCGGATCTATCTAACCTGCTCGCCGAGCTGCCTGACGTATTCTTGATTGACCCGCCGCCTCCTCCAATTGGCCGCCGTCCCGCGCCGGCGCCAGAGGCGGGTCCTGCCCCCCGAGCTTCCAATCAGCGCCCGTTGAGGGGGCGGGACCCCGGTCTCTGGACAAGTTTGGTTGAGGCGGCAAGGCGGATGCTCCGCCCACCCCCCCCCACCCCCCGCATCACCACCCCACCACCGCTGCGCATGCGCGCGTCCTTCCTTGCTTGCTGCCTGACAAGAGCAAAAGACAAATTATTCCCTGTAGATTGTTTTGTTTTCATTCTGCTGGCCCCTCTCTCTCCTCTCATAATCTGAAGCTGTTCACATGCATGTATAACTGACAAACATTTGTTCTTTGCATGTATCTTTCCTGCAGAAACATTTGAGGGACGTGCACTTATGTTTACAGCTGTTGAACACGATAGCATTTATCATTGCAACCAGTCAGAAATTAAGTGACTGTGTTGGATTTTTGACAAAATTGATTGGTGCTTTGTGCAGTGCATGCTCTAACATGTCACTTCTGTTTCTCGCCATCAGTGCATGCCATACATTATGAATCCTAGTGTGAATAACATACTCGCCCGAATCTAATTTCGACCAATGGTATCCGAGTTTACAATTTTACTTTCAAGCACAATTCAAACATACAAAAGTGCGTATTTATTTTTCAGAATTCTGCTCCTGCATATAACCATATTATTTTATTTGGAATGGACCAATGCAATGAACCTGTTGCAGAGAATTTAATTCACAAATGTGTGCTTTATTTTATAGGTTTAGTTGGTTAATTTCAAATTTATATTTTAATGTTTGATAGTTGTCCCAAGTCACAGAGTTGCAAATGGATAGTGGTAGCACTATTAATTGCTAAATTAAGTTATATTTTGGGCTGTGAATGCGTAGAAGGTACTCAATGATAAGCCCATTGAATGCAGAAGATATTCAAAACATGATTATGAATGGTACTAATAACGCCAGTAAATATGGTTAAAGGGTTATTTGCTTTTAAAGTTCTAATATCATTCTGCCAAAGCCCTTCAAAGACAATATACCCAGAATCACAGAACTGTTAAAGCGCAGAAGGCCATTTGGCTCATCATGGGCTGTTAACACAGGGCTAAGTCGCTGGCTTTGAAAGCAGACCAAGGCAGGCCAGCAGCACGGTTCAATTCCCGTACCAGGTGCCGGAATGTGGCGACTAGGGGCTTTTCACAGTAACTTCATTTGAAGCCTACTTGTGACAATAAGCAATTTTCATTTCATTTCATTTCATGTCTGCGCCGGCTCTCCAAATGAGCATTGTGACTAAAAATTCTGATCTTTACAGAGGTTCAATGCCCAAAAATGAATGCAGTATATGGAATCCAAAGAATCTCTGCAGTACAGATGGAGGCCGTTCGGTCCATTGAGTCTGCACCAACCCACCGGGCACACATGACAGTGGCTCGGGTGACCAGGTTTTTTTGGGTAGAGGATAGGTGTGCGAGGTGCGCGGGAAGCCCAGCAAATCATGTCCACATGTTTTGGGCATGCCCAAAGCTTAGAGGGTTTTGGCAGGGTTTTGCTAAGGCAACTTCCATGGTGCTAAAATCACGGGTGGTGCCGAGTCCGGAGGTAGTGATTTTCGGAGTGTCGGAAGATCCGGGAGTTCTGGGGCGAAAGAGGCCGACGTTCTGGCCTTTGCCTCGCTGGTAGCCCGGAGACGGATCTTATTAATGTGGAGGGACTCGAAGCCCCCGAGTGTAGAGACTAGGGTTAGTGACATGGCTGGGCTTCTCAGTCTCGGGAAAATAAAGTTCTCCTTAAGAGGGTCAATGTTCAGGTTCTCCCGGAGGTGGCAGCCATCCGTCGACTTTCTCGGGGAAAATTAAAATTGGATTGGATTTGTTTATTGTCACGTGTACCGAGGTACAGTGAAAAGTAGTTTTCTGCGAGCAGCTCAACAGATCATTAAGTACATGAGAAGAAAAGGGAATAAAAGAAAATACATAATAGGGCAACACAACATATACAATGTAACTACATAAGCACTGGCATCGGATGAAGCATACAGGATGTAGTGTTAATGAAGTCAGTCCATAAGAGGGTCATTTAGGAGTCTGGTGACAGTGGGGAAGAAGCTGTTTTTGAGTCTGTTCGTGCGTGTTCTCAGACTTCTGTATCTCCTGCCTGATAGCAGAAGTTGGAAGAGTGAGTAACCCGGGTGGGACGGGCCTTTGATTATACTGCCCGCTTTCCCCAGGCAGCAGCAAATGTCAGCAGGTGCAGTATTCCAAGGAGGGGGGGGGAGGGGGGGGGGGGGGGGAGGTCGGGGGGTCGGGTGGATTGTTGCTGTTTAGTTGAGGTGTGTGAAGATTGGGCTGGGGGGGGCGGGGGTGGGGGGAATGTTCATTTTGCCATGTGGATGTTATTGTTTTTGTTAATGTTATAAAAATTTTCAAATACCTCAATAAAAATTTTTTTTTTTTTTAAAGAGTCTGCACCAACCCTTTGAATGAGCACCCTACCTAGGCCAAATCCCTCACCCTCTCCCCGTAACTCCATAACCTCACCTAACCTCTAACCTGCACATCTTCAGACACTCGGGCAATTCAGCATAGCCAATCCACCTAACCTGCACATCTTTGGACACTAAGGGTAATTCAGCATGGCCAATCCACCGAACTTGCACATCTTTAGACACTAAGGGGAAATTTAGCCTGGCCAATCCACCTAACCTGCATATCTTTGGACTGTGGTAGGAGACTGGAGCACCCGGAAGAGACCCATGCAGACACGGGGAGAACGTGAAAGCTCCACACCGACACCAAGGGTGGAATTGAACCTGGGTTGGTGCAGTGAGGCAGCAGTGCTAATAACTGTGACACCAAGGGGCTGATTTAGCACAGGGCTAAATAGCTGGCTTTTAAAGCAGACCAAGGCAGGCCAGCAGTGCGGGTTCAATTCCCGTACCAGCCTCCCTGAACAGGTGCCAGAATGTGGTGACTAGGGGCTTTCACAGTAACTTAATTTGAAGCCTACTTGTGACAATAAGCAATTTTCATTTCATTTTCATTTCATGTCACAAGTTTGAGCAAGTTTCTGTGACAGTCAAACATTATTTTCTCACTTTTGTTTTCTAAGCCCCCTTGAAATAGAGGTCAACATTTTCTTTATTCAATCAAATGATGTAGACATTGTTGGTAAGGCTGGCATTTATATTGTCCATCCCTAGGTGTGCTTTGGAAGGTGGAGATAAGCTACCTTCTTGAATACAACTTGAGTGGTTTTCTGGGACATGTCAGAGGACATTTAAGGCTCAACAACATTTATTGTGGGTCTGATCTGACATATAGGCCACACCAGGTAAAGACAGCAAATTTCCTTCCTTGAAGAACATTAGTAATCCAGATGAGTTTTACAACGATCTGCTTCTTTCATGGTCACAATTACTGATATAGGATCTTTAATCCTTGACTTATTTAATTGAATTGCCATGGTGGATTTTAACTCGTCTCCAGATCATTAATCTAGGCCTCTGGTCTACTAATCCAGTAACATAACCACACCGGTACTGTGCCCCTGAGTTTATCCCATTAACCTTTATAATCGCCTTTTGTAACAGTGCACAAGGACTTCTAAATTTTTCTGTTTCTCCACAGCCCCAAGTTTCTCACCAGTAAGGAAATAAAATGATTTGTTCTTCATGGATCCAAAGTGAGTGACCTCACAGCTTTCCTTTTAAAACCCATCTGCCTAGGGCAGCACATGACACAGTGGTTAGCACTGCTGCCTACGGCGCTGAGGACCCAGGTTCGAATCCTGGGTCACTGTCCGCACGGAGTTTGTACATTCTCCCCGTGTCTGCGTGGGTTTCACCCCCACAACCCAAAGATGTGCTGGTTAGGTGGATTGGCCACACTAAATTGCTCCTCAGTTGGAAAAAAAATTGTGTACTCTCAATTCTAAAAAAATAAAACCTATCTGCCATAGTTATGCCAACTCATACTCTGTCTATGCCTACGCGCTGCAAGATGATTTTGTTTGTGATACTTCCATATATTAAGATTTTTCACAATTACCATCTGCTAGCTATTTTAATTTCAGATCTTTACTTCATTGTACAAACCCTTAAGAAACTTCTCCATACCTCGTGGTACAGGAGAAAATAACAAAGTGTCCCTGAATTGACGTATTTCTGATTTCCCCACACTTGTAAGAAGAAAGATGTTGCTAAGCTTTGGAAATGGGTGCAACTACTCTATCATTGCCCTAGGTAAGAATGTAGGAGCAGGAGTGGGCTATTCATACTCTTTTTTTGAGAAATTTAGAGTGCCCAATTAATTTTTTCCAAGTTAGGGCAATTTAGCGCGGCCAATCCACCTACCCTGCACATCTTTGGGTTGTGGGGGCGAAACCCACGCAAACACAGGGGGAATGTGCAAACTCCACACAGACAGTGACCCAGAGCCGGGATCGAACCTGGGACCTCGGCGCCGTGAGGCAGCAATGCTAACCACTGCGCCGCCGTGCTGTCCTGGACTATTCATACTCAAGCCTGTTCCTCCATTCTAAAAAACCATGGTTAATCTGTGGCCTATCTCCAGATACCCACTCTTGACACATTATTCCTTGTCAAATGATGGATGGTGACTGTAATAAAGCCAGAATTTAAAAAATACCCATCATTGTTACGTTTGACTTCCTCAGTCAATGTAGCTACGATTTTCTGCTGAATGCAAGGCATTTTTTTAAAAGCTGATTTAACCAATAAGAATGTTTTATTAACCAATAATGGGCCAGCATGGTTACTTTTGCTCTTCCTGAAATATATTAATGAGCTAGATCTTGGTGTGCAGGGGACAATTTCAAAGTTTGCAGGTGATACAACAACTTGGAAGCATTATAAACTGTGAGGGTGACAGTGTAGAACTTTAGAGAGACACAGACAAGTTTGTGGAGTGGACAGATAGGTGACAGCTGAGGTTCAATGCGGAGATGTGTGAGGTGACTCATTTTGGTCGGAAGAACATGGAGAGACAATATAAAATAAAGGATACAAGTCTATAGGATGTGCAAGAGTAGAGGGACCTTGTTTATCTGTGCATAAGTCAGGACAGATGGTCAGGGCAGTTAATAAAGCATACAGTATCCTTGGATTTATTAATTAGGGCAAGGAGTACAAGAGCACGGAGGTTACGCTGAATCTATACAAGACACTAATTAAACTTCAGCTGGATTATTGTGCACATTTCTGGCTGCCACACTATAGGAAGGGTGTCAATGCGTTGGAGAGAGTGCAGAAGAGGTTTACAAGGATGGTTCCAGGGTTGAGAAACTTCAATTATGACGGTAGATTGGAGAAGCTGGGACTATTCTCCTCAGAGAGAAGAAGGCTGAGAGGAGATTTGAGAGATGTTCAAAATCATGAGAGGGCTGGACAGAGTTGATAGTGAGAAACTTTTCCCGCTCATAAAAGGATCAAAAACAAGAGAGAGCAGATTCAAAATGATTTCCAAAAGAAGCAAATGTTATGTGAGAAAAAACTGAGTCTGGAATGCACTGCCTGGGAGTGTGATGGAGGCAGGTTCAATCGAGGCATTCATAGAGGCATTCAATGATTATTTGATAGAAACAATGTGAAGGGGTACAGGGAAAAGGCAGGGGAAGACATAATGCTCATTTGGAGGGCCAGTACAGACAAGATAGACTGAATGGCTTCCTTCTGCTCCATAACAATTCTGTAATTCTGTGAAGAAAATACAATGTGTACGCTCCCTGCTGAGGAGACGTGACAGATGGATGCTGAAAGAATGTTTCTCATTCTCCCCGTGTTTGCGTGGGTTTTGCCCCCACAACCCAAAGATGTGCAGGGTAGGTGGATTGACCACAATAAATTGCCCCTTAATTGGAAAAATGAATTGGGCACTCTAAATTGAACAAAACAAAAGAATGTTTCTCCTTGTGAAAAAGATGAAAACCAAGGGACACAATTTAAATATAAGCGGTCTCTCATTTAAGATGGAGATGAGAAAAAAATGTTCTCCCAGAGGGACATGGATTTTTGGAATTCACCTCCCCAGAGAGCAGTAGAGACTATTGAATATTTTTAAGGCAGAGGTAGATAGGTTCTTCACTATCAAGGGAGTCAATGAATATTGGGCTGGTGGAATGTGGAGTTGAGGCCACGATCAGGTCAGCCATGATATTATTAAACAGCAGAAAGGCTCCAGGGGCTGAATGGCCTTCCCCCATTCCTGATCCATATGTTCATATGCTCACATTGAAATATTTTTAATTTCAAATTAGCAAAGAGGGTGAATTAAGTTTTTTTTAAATTTAGAGCACCCAATTATTGTTTTCCAATTAAGGGGAAATTTAGCGTGGCCAATCCACCTACCCCGCACATCTTTGGGTCGTGGGGGTTAGGCCCACGGAGACATGGGGAGAATGTGCAAACTCCACATGGACAGTGACCCGGGACCAGGATCGAACCCAGGTCCTCGGCGCCATGCGGCAGCAGTGCTAACCATTGCGCTATTAGACAGCAGTGCTAACCACTGCACCACCGTGCTGTCCAGTAAATTAAGTTGTTGAGTGGTAGCAAAGCAATTTGTAAATTAATCCACTGTCACACTTCACGGGGAAGTCATAGTCTTACAAAGGGTAGGGCTGGATAAAAGGGATCGACCTGACAAGGTTATGGCACAACTGACAGACTTTGCACTGTGTCTGTGTAATTTGTAAAAATCAAGCATGTGGTCTCCATTAACAAAACACACAATTGGGAAAATGGTGGCATTGTGATTGTAAGGATCCTCCTGCTGAAACCCTGTTTGTTCCCTGTTTTCCATTTCTTTTATTTAATTTTTGCTATTATAATTTTTATCCAAGCAGGTGGCATGGTGGCACAGTGGTTAGCACTGCTGCCTCACAGCGCCAAGGACCCGGGTTTGATTGCGGCCCGGGTCACTGTCCATGAGGAGTTTGCACATTCTCCCTGTGATTGCGTGGGTCTCACCCCCACAGCCCAAAGATATATGAGGTAGGTGAATTTGCCATGCTACATTGCCCCTTAATTGGAAAAACAGGAATTGCGCGTTTTAAACTTATTTAAAAAATAACTTTTATCCATGGATGATTTATGGACCTGTGACTTTAATGATAAGTAGGTATGACTGATTTGGCTTTTGGCCAATGAACTGGCTCAAGATGCTGGGCTTTGCCAATAACCAGTGGTGATTGATTCTGATTTCTCTGGAATGTCTCTCTCCTCAGTAAGGCTGGATTGTTTTAGTCTCACTTTCAGTTCAGAAGGAGCATCTCTGAGTTTCTCTCTCTGATATGAGTAAATCTCTCTAACAATCCAGTGTAAGAATCATTTTCTTTCCCCAGTAAGGCTGGATGTCATTTTAGTGAAACTGCAAAAGATTAAGATTAAAACTCAGACTGGAAGCTGGGTTTGATGTGAAGCAGAGAGTCTTAAGAGAGAAGTAGGTTCAAAGCTGGACCTTTGTGTTGAAGGCCCAGTTTAATAAAGGCTAAAGTGTCTCTCCAGAAGAAATCCTACTGCCTGTGAGTACTGATTGAATGTTGCTGCAAGAAGACCATCACCAACTGTACACCAATGGCTTCGATCAATCAGCATTCTGGGAGGACAGCCTGCTGCAAAGAATTTAACATTGAAGGCAAGGACTCTTTTTTTTTACCGTAATCCTCATTATTTTTACCTCTTCCCACCCCTCTGTGTTTATCAGTCTTGTGTGTGTGGGTAGAGGATGGGACAATAAAAAGGGGGGGGGGGTAGTAGGTTAGCTTGCCGTTATTCTGTTGTAATTATTGCATATTTCATCTTTATTTCTGTTATAAACAAACAGTAATTGTGTTTCAACTTACAAATCTGATGAATGTAAGTATTGAGTAGCCACGGGCCAAAGATTGGAATTTTGAAGCTAATTATTGGTTAATTCACTTGCATTGGGCCTGTGGGGCTGGAATCGACTACGCAGTGACCCAGGGTGTCGTAACATGATAATGTCACTGGACTAGTAATCCAGAGGCCCAGGGTGATAATTTGGGGACACAGGTTCAAATCCCACCATGGCACCATTTTAAAAACCCATCTGGTTCACTAATGTCCTGGAAGGGGGGGGGGGGGCGGATTCCTCATTGGTCTGGACTATTTGTGACTCCAAACCCATAGTAATGTGATTGACCCTTAGCTGCTCTCTGAAATGACCCAATGTGCCACTCAGCTCAAGGGTAATTAGGGATGAGCAACAGCTGGCCTTGATAGGAAGTACCACATCCCATGAAAGAATGAAGAAAAAAACAGGGCACATGGTTTGGGGAAGAAAAATTAGGCTTTTCTACAGGAGCAGTACAACTCTTTGATATGCTACCTACAGGACTTTCAAACCTTCTGCATCACGCTGCCCACATATCTTTGCCATGTCATTGCAAACAATCAACCCACTTTTCTCTTGCCATCACTACCACCCCTTCCTCTTTCCTGGTCAGCTTCATTCCTTTCGAGATTGCTGCCTTTCTGGATTTTATGCTCACCAATTAAATGTGCTGAAGGCAACAATTTCTGGGCAGCTTTTCAATCTGACAGTTGCCTGTACAATGCAAGCTCTTCTGTCATGAAATTTGACTCAACCTGCCTTCAGGTCTGCCAGCACAGGCAAGTTTGCGGCACGGGCCAGCTCAATCCGTTTTTACTAGAGTCATAAAACTGCGGCATTGGTGTAAACCCGTGCACCATACAATGATACGCTAAGAGAAAAAGTTATTTGCAATCACTCACAAGGACAGTGTATGACCTTTTAGTAAAGTGTCTACGTAATTATTGGGATTCAAATTCTGGACAGTTCCATATGTATTCTTACATAATCTGCGTGCACACGTTGTTGATATGAGCATACTGTACATATTACAAACACATGGTACATGCTGTAGCCACCCGGGTTGGCCAACTCCCGATGCAAAATGGAGAACAGCAAAGGCTGCAGGGAAATTCAGCCAACACAGGCAGAAACCAGCAGGTGCAAGTTTACTGTGTATTAAACTCTGCAAAAGCCCAGACAGCATCGATACAAGCAGCCATCTGCATAATAATGTAGCAGCCATCTACATACTGATGAGCGATCCCCGGGAACAATCGCAACATTTGGGACAAACAAAGCCAGACTCCCCGGCGCCAGCAGGAGCCAACACAAAAGAGGTTAACGGACACCTCAAGACCGCCCATCGATCAGGGAACCGCTCCAGTATTGGAGAAATCGAACCAAGCGATTGGAACAAAGTCCAATCACTTGGAACCAGGTACAGGGTCCGCCCCGAAAGGCGGGAAGCCCCTGGGGACTATAAAGTTAAGCCCCCAAGTTCAAATCGTTCTTCTTGACCGGGTCACTCAGCAACGCGAACCAACCTTGACCGTGACCGGTTCAACTGCCGCCGATGTCCAGTAAGTTTTAAGTCAACGCTCGCTACGAGATAGGCGCTCCTAGCTACCAATCCATACCAACTTCGACTCCCGCAGACTCAGAACCCGAACGAAAGGCCATTTGTTCCCCTGACCTGGTGGGCCAGTCCGAAGCTAAGTATAGGCCTGTTAGTCGTAAAAGTAGCTTAGACGTAGAATTTGCGCATGAGTAGCGATTACTGTGTATAATAAATGTGCTTTGATTTGAATCTTACTAATCGGTGTATTGAGTTATTGATCATTACTTGAACTTGAACCTCGTGGGGGTATCATTAAGATACCTGGCGACTCGAGAGCAAAGGTTATAAAACAGAGCCAATTGAACCAACCAAAAGTTAGCAACTTATTACTGGCGACATCCTGACGGGAGCCGAACTAGAAGTGGCTTGACCTCTCCGGGAGAACCCAAAAATTTGAATTAGAGATCCAATTGGGAACAGGAAACCACAAGTGTTCAAGCAGTTCTGATCAATCCTCATAATTCAGAAGTGTGTTAAATGCATGCGTAACTAACAGGGCTATAAGGTAAACTGATAGATTTTTTGTTGCGACAAAACTGTCGGGAGTTTGTATTTCGGAAATTAGCGAGAGCCATACCCGTATTTACAGCACCGCCTTAGTCCCCCTGTTGCAAATTTAAAAGAAGCATTCAGATAAGAAAGAAGGCAATGCAGGCAATGCAACGCCTCATGAACCCAGAAGAATTTGCGGTCGCAGCGACCAGCAGCAGTAGAGTAGGACAGTGTCCCGTATGGAAGGAAGAAATCAGGAAGTACCTCAAAGGGAAAGGATGGCCCCTTTGGAGCGAATTCTGTAGCAATGAGGAAACAGGTCCCGGGAGTATAGGACATACTTGGTGGGAGAACCTGAGCGAGATTCACAAGAAGAGCTTAGGGAAAGCTCGCAAACCGATGGCAATCGTGTCCTGCTTGGCACAATTGCGAGGCACAGAGGAGGTCGTTAGGACGCTCCGGAAAGAGATAGAAGGCATACATCGAATGAGCAAGGTCGATGTCAGTGAGGTAGAAAGAGAGAATGTAGAGTAAAGGAGGAAGTTGGCAGCAAAAGACGGAGAGGTGGATGATGCCAAGTGGGGACACCAGTTTTGTCTGGCCCACTTAAGCAGCTTCCAGTCCCAGTATGAAAAGGCCTATCACGACACGCAACGTGCAGTCCTGGTACGAGAAGAAACCGAGAAGCAGGTAGAAGCATTGCAGAGGCAGTGTAGCGACCTGAAGGCAGCGTTAAGAGCACTCCATGCTGCCACCACGGAGCAAAGACAAAGCTCGTTAGACCACGCAAAGTGCCAGAAGCAGATTGCAGAGCTGCAATCGCTGCTTTCAGTTCAAAAAGGATTCCAGGAAACCGTTGGAGCAAAATTAGATGAGGAAGACGGCCCTGATTGGGAAGAGTTGAATGAGACAGTGCAGAGATATGTTCAGGGAACATGTCCGCAGGGAAAGCCACAAAAGAGAAAAGCGCCCCAACCCCCCACAGAGCAGATAGTTCAGGCTCCAATGAACCCTGTAACCACCCACCGCTCAGCCACATCGGACGATACGGAATTTCTGTACACCACCCCCTTAACAGTGACCCAATTATGGGATGCGTGCGAGAAGATCACACCGTTCCTCCCCACCTCAGACCGCCACCATTTCTTTGCCAGAGTAAAGCAGCAGGCGACCATGTACGGCCTGGATGAGCGAGAGCACGTGAAGCTCACAGTTTTGAGTTTAGACCCTTCGGTCGTAGCAGCCCTTCCCGACCCACAGAATATAGGAGGAGGCACCCTTGCAGAAATGCATACCGCGGTCCCAGACGCGATCGGGTATAATCGGGGTGACCCCGTAGATGGCCTCAATAAATGCAGGCAAAAGAAAACCGAGCACCCCACAGCGTTTGCTGGACGCCTGTGGATCCATTTTGCGGCAGTTTTCGTAGACTTAGACCGCGCCCATTTGTCCCCAGACAACATGGCCAAATGGACCCGCACCCTTATCTCCCATGCCACAGAAACAGGACCAAAAGCTTGTGCGAATGTTGATACCTCAGAGGAGGCCCATAATGAGAAATGGGTCGTAAAAAGATTGTCCCGCGCCTGGGAGCAGTCTGTACAAAACAAACCCGCAGTTAAAAACCCCGAAGAAAAGCAGGCAGAAGCAGACATGCAAGCCGTCAAAACACACCAGAACCCCGCATGGGTAAATGAAGGAAAGAACAGCCCACCACAAAAGTCACAGGAGTGTTACAGCTGTAGACATCTGGGATACTTTGCAAGGGAATGCAATGCCCCATGAAAGCCACAGATAGCCCAGCAGACGGACACTCTAAGTAAGAATAAGACAGAGCCCATACATAGTGTGAGCACCCGTTCAGATCAGACGGACCTGAACGGAACGGACTGATGGTGTTCGGGCTCCCCCAGTTGGGTCTGCGACACCCTTTGGGTTAGGTCCGGACGACCGGTAGTTGCAGTGAAGATACGGGGACAGCCCATCGAGTTTCTCTGGGACACAGGAGGGTCCCGCACCACAATAAATTCCTCCACCATGTTCCAAAAGTACACGTAGCCCACTACAGCCACTATCACCATCAGCGGCTTTACAGGACACTCACAGCAGGGACTCATCACAGCCCCTATACCCATTCAAATCGGCAACATCACCACCAAGCACCCCATAATCTTAGTCGACCTGCCCCACACAGCAGAACACATTCTGGGAATCGGTTTTATGAATTCCCACCACTTTTCATTTGATCCAGTCAACCAGTGTGTCTGGAAAATGGCAAAATCTGCAAGAGCCCCCGCAACGCTCACAATAGGAGAATACGCCAACAAAATCAGCGCAGTAGGCGAATTTTGGTTTAACCCGACGACACTTAGCATGGACAAGCAGGTTAGGACAGTTTTACAGAACAGGACAGCATTCGCGACCCACAAACACGACTGTGGCCGAATTACTGGTTCAGTATAAATCACAGGACCTGACCCTAGACCCCAAAAACAGTATAGATTTCCCCAAGACGCAGAGGGAGAAATCGCAAAAGTAATCGACAGCTTATTAGAGCAGGGCGTACTTAGATCAGTAGCCTCCACTAATAATGCCCCGATTTGGCCAGTGAGAAAGCCCGATGGATCATGGCGACTGACCATCGATTACCGGGAACTCAACAAAATCACCCCCGCAGCAGCCCCCACGGTAGCCACAAGTCCCGAGACCATGCTCAAACAGGGACTCAATTCCCATACTTTACGGTTTTGGATATCAGTAATGGATTCTGGTCCATTCCATTGGCAAAGGTGTGCCAGTACAAATTTGCCTTCACCTTTAAAAATCAACAGTACATGTGGACATGCCTTCCACAAGGATTCCACAACTCCCCCTCCATTTTCCACCGACAGCTGGCAAATGGTTTATCAAAATTTTCTCACCCCGAATGTCTGGTCCAGTATGTGGACGACCTATTACTGCAGACAGACACCAAGGAAGAGCACATCGAGCTTCTGTCCGAACTCCTGGAACTCCTACAAGCAATTGGATGTAAAGTTAACCCCAAAAAGCCCCAGATTTTGGAAAACAGAGTGATATATTTGAGTACAATTATCACACATGGTAAACACGAGATCGAGCATAAAAGGATTGTAAGGATTGGAAATGTAAAAGCCGACGCACTGGCTAAAGCAGGTTCCAGGCATGGATATTTTTGGACACCCCCCGAAAGCACACCAGTGAATGCAGTTCAGGTCTCACAGACTGATATCGAGGATTTAGTGCAGGCCCAGAAGCAGGACAGCAATCTCAGGGAGATTTTGAAAGGAAACTATCCAGTCCCCTATGAGAGGTTTAAAAATGCTCTGACCACACATGACGGCGTGGTGTTAAAAGACACCCTTTATGTGGTTCCTGAACGGGACAGGAATCAACTGATTTGTTTATTCCATGACAGGCATGGACATCAGGGAATCAATCCCACTACAGCCCACCTCAGGCAGCTCTGCTGGTAGACGAGTTTAAAGGACGATGTAAATCACTACATTGAGAATTGCCTTATCTGTGCCCAGAACAACCCGGACAGATACGCCAAAAAGGCTCAGCTCAGTCACACCCGACCCGTTAATGGCCCCTGGACTAACCTCCAGATTGATTATATTGGACCATTGCCCCCTTGCAGGAATGGTTATAAATATGTTCTCGTGGTGATAGACACGTTCACAAAATGGGTGGAAGCATTCCCATCCAGAACAAACATGGCAAAGACCACAGCCAAGATTTTAACCCACCACATCTTTACGAGATGGGTACTCCCCAGCAGCATTGAATCCGACCAAGGTTCCCATTTTACGGGACGTGTCATGAAGAACGTCCTCACGATATTTGGCATTACCCAAAAATTCCACATTGCATACCACCCCCAGTCGAGTGGTATCATGGAGCGCATGAATCGGACCCTAAAATCAACCCTCAGAAAAATGGTCCAGCAAAACAACACCACTTGGGACTTGGTCCTCCCTTTTGCGCTGATGTTTTTGCGAAATATGGTTTCCACATCCACAGGTTACACCCCACACACTCTCATGACCGGACGCCCCATGAAAGGCACAGAATTTTTATTGGGATTAGACTTGACCAGCCCCGAAGTGACAGCCCTCACACACGAGAAAGCAGTCGAACAATTAGTGGCGAATGTTAAAACGGCTCAGCTAGCAGTCGCAGTGAAATTGGGCACAAGAAAGAAACAGAGCAAGGCCTGTTTCGATAAGACAGCGACTGAGTAGTGTAGGACAGCAAGTCATGCTCTCCGTATACAGCCCCAGCACATTTCTATCACCAAAGTACTCGGGTCCATACTCCATTGCGGGCAAAGTAAGCCTTTCCGTCTACAAAATAAAGTACCCCAATGGAAAGACTGCGTGGTTCCATATCAACCAGCTGAAGGCATATGGAACACAGTCTAACCACGCACATCACATTATGCTCGACACAGCAGACCATGCCCCGTCCACAGCCAACGTAACCCTACCATCCCCCAACACGTCCACTCCAGCCACGGACTCAACCTCGACTCTACCCCTGAAATATACACTCTGCCCCGGAACGCCCACAGCCAGCAGCAGCAGCGATAGCGACTGTGACTTGGACAATAGCCACAGCACACCTCCCTACTATCCCCATGCAACAGGACCGACACCCAGCGAATCTGACCACGATTCGAGTGATCCCTTCATGATCACTTTCCTAAACAAACCCCACCACCGACCACCGACCTACAATGACGACCCCAATTCCGTCCCCACAGAATTAGACACCACCTTTTGGCACCGGGATAATTCGTACAGACTCATCCGAAATGACGAGAGCGATCCCAGATCACACCAAGCAGCCCTATCAGCCCTGATACACTCCAAAGTTTGCCATCCGGGAGAAGATGACGACTTTGAATCTGACTCCCAAAACGAGAACCCCTTTGCGACCCTGTTCGCAACCAATAACTGAGGTGTCCAGATGATGTTTTAAAAGGAACCGCTTGGGAGAAACGGTGTCCTTTCTGATGGAACCTGCAGCATGTTTTATGTTGTTTGTGGTGTTTTGTTAAATGTTGTATGTTAGACCGGAAAAACATTTTTCCACGGCCCCACGACACCACCCTTCTGATGCCCACTGGCAGTCAGAGAAACTAGTTTGGCCAGACGCTAGTTCAGTGGAACTAGTTTGGCCGCAGAGACTTGTTAATGTCCCAGACGCCAGTTCAGAGGAACTCGTCTGTTGACTGAAACACAGACCCCCGTTCGTAACTGCTCTTCTGGTTCGAGGGAAGAACCAATTCGGCAGCCCCCCACAATGACTACATTTCTTGCCCGTTCTTGTCGGTTGCTCAGGAGAAACGGCATTGGGACCCGCCCTGCCTGGGAACCCCCTCTGGTCAGCTACGCTCGGGTAGGGCACATACGGCATTGGTCGCCGTCCTACCCGGGGACTCCATCCAAATCGTACCCGTCGCGGCCCATACGCACCTCATTTCGTCAAGTTTTGTTCGAAAAGTTTTATTTTGTTTTCAGGTGACCCTCAGGTTGCCAACCTTTGCTATTTACATCCTCAAACATTTGGATGGTAAATGGCACAGTCTGCGAGACGGCTCGCACTGGTTCATTATCTGTAAGTGTGTCTTGTCTTGAAATTCGGTTTTTGAAAAAAAAATGAGGGAGTCACACATAGTGACCAATTATAAAGGGAGTAATTGGCACTAAAGGACAGACAGGCTATCGTACGAGATATTAAACCAAGATAGTAACAGACACTGTGCTTGATCACACAGAACTCCAGAAGCTCCAGGACCAGAGAAGAGAAGAGAAGAGAAGTGAAAGAAGAAGAACCATGAGGACATCCTCCGCGTGGCTCATAACCCTAATGGACATTTGGTTGCGCGTGAACGTGAACCCCATGTCCTCAAGCCCCCCCAGCCGTTAATGATTCACTTCCCCACAGTACCCAGAGCCCAGTCACAAGCGACACCACACCATCTTGGTGTGACAGGTTTATAACCTGGTACTCCCTGTCCTACGTGATAGAATCCCTGTAGGTATTGGCGATACTCTGCTGCATCGTGCAGACTATTCGTCTGAGAAAATGGATCAGATCCCCTATTTTCGGATATGACCAGACCCCCGCGATCTATAATAAAGAGCATTCGTTTGCGATTTGTTGTAAATAAAGAAATGTTTATGAGCAGTTGTACAATCCTGAGCTTGACTGCCAAGCCAGGAAATGTGTATAAAACTGCTATGATTTTGTTTGTATGTTTAGGAAGTTAGTGTGATGAAATGTTTGAGTGATTATAGTTTATTAAGGATAGTTAGAGGTTCCGATTTTCTTGTTTTGTAATGCATGTCCCTGTTTGACATAGCGCCTCTCAGAATTGTCAGTTAAAATTTTTGCATAGTTATGATCAGTGTAGAGGCCATAGAAGAGTGCTCGCCGGGTCAGGGAATGAAAAACAACGCAGTTAAGTGATCCTTCGCGCTTCGCGTTAGGATCACAAGGAGGGTGTGCAGCCACCTGGGTTGGCCAACTCCCGATGCATAATGGAGAACAGCAAAGGCTGCAGGGAAATTCAGCCAACACAGGCAGAAACCATGTGCAAGTTTACTGTGTATTAAACTCTGCAAAAGCCCAGACAGCATCGATACAAGCAGCCATCTGCATAATAATGTAGCAGCCATCTACATATTGATGAGCGATCCCTGGGAACAATCGCAACATTTGGGACAAACAAAGCTAAGCCAGACTCCCCGGCGCCAGCAGGAGCTAACACAAAAGAGGTTAACGGACACCTCAAGACCGCCCATCGATCAGGGAACCGCTCCAGTATTGTAGAAATCGAACCAAGCGATTGGAACGAAGTCCAATCACTTGGAACCAGGTACAGGATCCGCCCCAAAAGGCGGGAAGCCCCTGGGGACTATAAAGTTAAGCCCCCAAGTTCAAATTGTTCTTCTTGACCGGGTCACTCAGCAACGCGAACAAACCTTGACTGTGACCGGTTCAACTGCCGCCGATATCCAGTAAGTCTTAAGTCAACGCTCGCTACGAGATAGGCGCTCCTAGCTACCAATCCGTACAAACTTCGACTCCCGCAGTCAGAACCCGAACGAAAGGCCATTTGTTCCCCTGACCTGGTGGGCCAGTCCGAAGCTAAGTATAGGCCTGTTAGTTGTAGAAGAAGCTTAGACGTAGAATTTGTGTATGAGTAGCGATTACTGTGTATAATAAATGTGTTTTGATTTGAATCTTACTAATCGGTGTATTGAGTTATTGATCATTACTTGAACTTGAACCTCGTGGGGGTATCATAAAGATACCTGGCGACTCGAGAGCAAAGGTTATAAAACAGAGCCAATTGAACCAACCAAAAGTTAGCAACAATGCGCATAAGTAACAGACTGTCACTCGAATCTCATTTGCCAGGTTGAATGGTGATCATGAAAATAATGCTGAGACTGGTTTCATGGAATTCAAATTTCTTTATATGACAAATTTAATCACATTTGAATGTGGCTTTCAACTGTAGAGGCCTGGTAACTGGAACTGAGATTACCTACCAGAGATAATGTACTTCTTACTCTTTGTACAAAGTTCTCCTTCACATATCATTGATATTCACTGAAACCAGTATAACAGAAGAAATCTTTTGGACGTGTGATTCATTACATGATTTTTCTTTCCTGCGCCCCTTATGCAGTGCTCCCATACCATCTGTTCCTTAGTTATTTTCTTCAGTTAAAGGCTTGATCACGGCATTTGTTGGCAAAAAACAAAATGATGGATGTTAAGATTTTTCTTTCATGTAAAAGGGCTATGCTCTTTGATACAGAGAAGCATTAGTGATCAGTCAAAGGTAATAGTGCAAAATATCTCATGATTGAAAAACATCGGCAGCATGGTGTCGCAGTGGGTTAGCCCTGCTGCCTCATGGCGCCGAGGTCACAGGTTTGATCCCGGCTCTGGGTCACTGTCCATGTGGAGTTTGCATATTCTCCCCGTGTTTGCATGGGTTTCGCCCCCACAACCCAAAGATGTGCAGGATAGATGAATTGGCCTCGCTAAGTTGCCCCTTAATTAGAAAAAAATAATTGGGTACTCTAAATTTAAGAAAAAAATGTTGAAAAGCATAGAAGATTAACTGGAAAGTAAAGACCAGGGCAAATTTTGAGTTTTAAAAACCTGACGATTTCAGGGAGGAGGGAAGACTTCCATGGGGCGGCATGGTGGCATAGTGGTTAGCACTGCTGCCTCATAGCTCCAGGGACCCGGGTTCAATTCCGGCCTCGGATTACTGTGTGGAGTTTGCACTTTCTCCCTGTGCCTGCGTGGATTTCCTCCGGATGCTCCAGTTTCCTCCCACAGTCCAAAAATGTGCAAGGTAGGTGGATTGGCCATGCTAAATTGCCCTTAGTGTCCAGAAAGGTTAGATGGGGTTACGGGAATAGGGTGGAGGTGTGGGCTTAAGTAGGGTGCTCTTTCCAAGCACCGGTGCAGACTTGATGGGCCGAATGGCCTTTTTCTGCACTGCAGATTCCATGATTCTGTGATGTTACAATTCAAAGATGCATCTTAACCCTTTCAAAGGTTCTGCTCAGTTTCTCTTTTTCTTTTTTAAAATAAATTTAGAGTACCCAATTATTATTTTTCTTTTCCCAATTAAGGGGCAATTTAGCATGGCTAATCCACCTAACCTGCACATATTTTGGGTTGCGGGGGTGAAACCCACGCAGACACAGGGAGAATGTGCAAACTCCACACGGACAGTGACCCAGAGCCGGGATTCGGACCCGGGTCCTCAGCGCCGTAGTCCCAGTGCTAACCACTGCACCATCGTGCTGCCCTCAGTTTCTCTTCTATACTTGGCATGCAGCAATCAGTTTCATAAATCATGCAGCATCAACAGAAAAACAAGAAGTACAGTTTTGTTGGTGTCAACTTTGAGTTTGGCAAACCTGTGAAATCATCTGGTTAAAATTGATAATATTATATACAGCACCAGAGACCTCACGAATAATGCACTGGCTTTAGGAGCAAGATATTGTGGGTTCAAATCCAATCAGCGGTAAACTTAGTTGGCAGTTTTATTTTGTAAGGCTGTAGGAAAGTGGGATTAGCTAAATTATGCTTGCGGAGAACATACATGAACTCAGTGGACTAAATGGCCTCCTTTTGTGCTACAGCCGTTTTGTGATTTTAGCATTCCTTTTTAAAAAATAAATTTAGAGTACCCAATTCATTTTTTTCCAATTAAGGAGCAATTTAACGTGGCCAATCCACATACACTTTACATCTTTGGGTTGTGAGGGTGAGATCCACGCAGACATGGGGAGAATGTGCAAACTCCACATGGACGGTAACCCGGGACTGGGATCGAACCCGGGTCCTCGGTGCCATGAGGCAGCAGTGCTAACCACTGTGCCATCATGCCACCCCTTGATTCTAGCATTCTATTAGATTCTGAATCATCAATGCATATTGAAGGCATGACGCTAGTGTGACCCAAGAAAGAAAGTGTTTAAATGTCTGGTACTTTTAGTATTTTGGACTCCCAACTCAGAGGAACAAGCTAGGAGCTATGGCCACGGCCAACCAGCTCTGATTGACGGTATATTCCTATTTACAAATAGATTTAGCACTATCCAAATATAGTGAGATGTAGTGTTCAGAGGAAACATTGGTGAGAAAATAGTGGCCTTTATCCTCTCATTTTATATGCACTAAAATTAATGGACAGAAAGCTGGGGCTGTGAAAAAGCATTTATTTTTCAATTAAAGGGTAATTTAGTGTGGCTAATCCACCTAACCTGCACATCTTTGGGTTAGAATCATAGAATCATAGAATTTACAGGCAGAAGGAGGCCATTCGGCCCATCGAGTCGACACCGGCTCTTGGAAAGAGCACCCTGCCCAAGCCCACACCCTTACTCTATCCCCGTAACCCCACCCAACACTAAGGACAATTCTGGACACTAAGGGCAATTTAGCATGGCCAATCCACCTAACCTGCACATCTTTGGACTGTGGGAGGAAACTGGAGCATCCGGAGGAAACCCACGCAGACACAGGGAGAACGTGCAGACTCCGCACAGACAGTGATCCAAGCCGGGAATCGAAACCGGGACCCTGGAGCTGTGAAGCAAATGGGCTAACCACTATTCTACCGTGCTGCCCTATGCTCCCGTGCTGCGGTGCCTATGCTACCTGTTGTGGAGACATGCGGAGAATGTGCAAACTCCAGAGAATGTGCAAACTCCACACGGACAGTGACCCAGGGCCGGGATTCGAACCTGGGTCCTCAGCACCGCAATCCCAGTGCTATCCACTGCGCCACATGGCGCCCTGTGAAAAGGCATTCTAACATAATATTTCATCCTGAGGCTGGAAGATTTTGGAAGTGCATTCCAGAGGGTCAGGTCAAAATGTTGGCAGGTCCAGCTATTGAAACGGGGGGTAGGGAGAGGGAGAATGCAATGAAAACCAGAATTGAGTGAGGGAGTATGATGTAGAAGTAGTTTATGTTTTGGAATTGGGGAGCCTGAAAGGTTCTTGCAGTCAAGAGGAGTGAGATGTGAGATAAGATGCAGACAACAGGTTTTTAAAAAATATACAGCACCCAATTCTTTTTTTCCCCAATTAAGGGGCAATTTAGTGTGGCCAATCCATCTACCCTGCACATCTTTGGGTTGTGTGGGTGTGACCCACGCAGACACGGGGAGAATGTGCAAACTCCACACGGACAGTGATCCGGGGCTGGGATTGAACCCGGGTCCTCAACGCTGTGAGGCAGCAGTGATAACCACTGTGCCACCGTGCCACCCCGACAACAAGTTTTTAATCATCTTGCAATTTGTGAAGGATGGAACTTTTCATCCAGGACACAGGGGCCGGGATTCTCCAATCCCGCGGCCAAGTTCTGACGCCGGCGTGAAGAGCGGCGCCAATCACTCCGGCGTCAACGGTCCCCGATAATCAGGAATGCTCCCCTTCCCAGGGGGCTAGGTGGGCGCCGGAGTGGTCCCCGCAGCTCCAGTCAGCGTGGAACGGCCGACATGATTCCGCGCATGCACGTGTCTTCCCGTCTCCGCGTTGGCCCCCGGGCAATATGGCGGAGCCCTACAGGGACCCAGCGCGGAAGAACATAGGCTCCCACGGAACCAGCCCGCCCGCAGATTGGTAGGCCCTGATCGCGGGCCAGGCCACTGTGGAGGCCCCCCCCCCGTCAGATCCCCCCCGCCCGCCCCTCCAGGACGGCCCCCGCAGACACACCTTGCGGGACCTGAGTAACCCACGCCGGCGGGACCCAACCGAACCCGGCGGGCAGTTGGTTCGTCGAGGCCCGGAGAATCATCGGGGGGGGGGGGGGGGGTGACGCTTTCAACGGCCTCCGACCGGCACGGCAGCAATCCCGCGCGCGCCCAAAATCGGCGCAGTAGAATTGGCGAGCCGGCGTTGGGGCTGTGCGGCTCGATTCTCAGGCCCCCCCGCCGGGGGATTCTCCGACCCGGCACCGGGTTGGAGAATCCCGGCCATGATGTCAGCCACGCAGTCAGAAATTTCTGTCCCTGACCTCTCACTCTGGTGGAGCTTGACAGTGTACAGATGTCCTCTGATTGTGAGTTGAGCTTCCAACGAAACATCTGGCCACCACCAAAGCAGTTGTAAAAGTGTTAGATGTTGGAAGAGAAATATGTGTGGGTGTTCTCAATGTGAAAGCTGATGACATGCCTTAACACAATTTTCTCTAATGAGAGCAAGTTGATAATGAAAAGAAAAGCATCCTGGGATCCACCGTCCATAGGTTAATAGATTATTTTAAAAAATAAATTTAGAGTACCCAATTTGTTTTTCCAATGAAGGCACAATTTAGCGTGGCCAATCCACCTAACCTGCACATCTTTGGGTTGTGGGGGTGAGACCCAGGTTAATAGATTCATAGATGTTTACATTTGGCCCATCATGTCCATGCCGGTCAACAAAGATCTGACGATGCTAACGCCATTTTCCAGCACTTAGCCCATAGCTCTGGAGATTACGGCGGCTCAAGTGAATATTTAAATACTTCTTAAATGTTACAAGAGTTCCTGACTCAGTTATCCTTTTAGGTAGTGAATTCCAGACTCCCACCACTCGTGTTAGTTTCTACCTCTTACCTTAATTCTGTGCCCCCTGGTTACTGACCCCTCTACGAATGGAAAAAGTGCTTTCCTATCCACCCTACCTATGCCTTTCATAATGTTACACACGTCTATAAGGTCCCATCTCAACCTTCACTGCCCAAGGAAAACAGCCCCAGCCTATCCAATCTTTCCTCCTAGCTCAGCCCCTTCAGCCCTAGAAACATCCTGGTAAATCACCTCTGCACCCTCTCCAGTGCAATTCCATATTGTGGCAACCAGAACTGCACGCAGTACTCCAGTTCATAGAATCATAGAATTTACAGCACAGAAGGAAGCCATTCGGCCCATCGTGACTGCACCGGCCGTTGGAAAGAGCTCCCTACTCAAGCCCATGCCTCTACTCTATCCCCGTATCCCAGTAACCCAACCTAACCTTTTGGAGACCAAGGGGCAATTTATCATGGCCAATCCACCTAACCTGCATATCTTTGGACAGTGGGAGGAAACCGGGGCACCCGGAGGAAATCCACACAGACACGGGGAGAAAGTACAAATTCCACACAGACAGTCACCTGAGGCCAAGATTGAACCTGGGACCCTGGAGATGTAACAGTGCTAACCACTGTGCCATCGTGCCGCCCACGTCATAATCAGCATTTTATAGAGTTCCAGCATGACCTCCCTGCTCTTGTATTCTATGACTCGGCTCATCAAGGCAAGTATGCTGTAAGCCTTCTTAATCACTTTATCTACCTGCCCTGTCACTCTCAGGGATCTGTGGATATTCTCTCCAAGGTCTTCAGTACATCAAGGGTTAGGCTAGGGCAGTTGCATGCTCCTCTTGTAGGATGTGGGTGGTGAGGGACACCACTGGTGTCCCCACTGACTATACTTGTGGGAAGTGCACCCAACTCCAGCTCCTCAGAGACCGCATTAGGGAACTGGAGCTGGAGCTGGATGAACTTCGGATCATCCGGGAGGCAGAGGGGTGATAGAGAAGAGTTACAGCCACACCCAAGGTCCAGGACAAGAGTAGCTGGGTTACAGTCAGGGGAAGTAAAAGGAACAAGCAGATAGTACAGGGATCCTCTGTGGCCATTCCCCTTCAAAACAAGTATACCGTTTTGGATGCTGTTGGGGGGCATGACCTACCGGGGGAAAGCCATAGCAGTCAGGTCTCTGGCACTGAACCTGGCTCTGTGGCTCAGAAGGTAAGGGGGGAGAATAGAAAAGCGATTGGAGACTCAATGGTTAGGGGACCGGATAGGACATTCTGTGGTCGTGATGGAGACTCCCTGAAGATATGTTGCTTCCCAGGTGCCAAGGTCAGGGATGTCTCAGATCAAATCTACAGGATTCTTAAGGGGGAGGGGGAGCAACCAGAAGTCGTGGTGCACATAGGCACCAAAGACATAGCTAAGAAAGGATCTAAAAAGTGATTTTAGGGAGTTAGGTTAGAAGCTAAAGAGCAGGAGCAAGAGAGTAGTAATCTCAGGATTTCTACTGGTGCCACATGCAAGTGAGGCAAGGGACAGAAAACGAGTGCAGCTGAACACGTGGCTTCAGGGCTGGTGCAGGAGGGAAAGCTTAAGATCTGTGGATCATGGGGATACCTTCTGGGGAAGATGGGACCTGTATATGAAGGACGGATTGCAGCTAAACAGGAGAAGCACCAATATCCTGGGTGGGAGGTTTGCTAGCGCTCTTCGGGAGGGTTTCAACTAGTTTGGTAGGGGGATGGGAACCAGAGCTATGGTCCAGAGGATAGCATAGCTGTTGAACAGGCAGAAATAGCATGCAGCGAGTCTGTGAGGAAGGATAGACAGTTGATAGGTCAAAGTTGCAGTCAGTGGAATGGATTAAAGTGTGTCTGTTTCAATGCAAGGAGTGTCAGAAATAAGGGAGATGAACTTCGAGCATGGATCAGTACTTGGAACTATGATGTTGTGGCCATTACGGAGACATGGATTTCACAGGGGCAAGAATGGTTGTTAGATGTTCCGGGGTTTAGATGTTTTAAGAAGAATAGGGAGGGAGGTAAAAGAGGATGGGGAGTTGCACAATTAATTAGAGAGTGCATCACAGCTGCAGAAAAGGAGGTAGTTGAGGAGGGTTTGTCTACTGAGTTAGTGTGGGTGGAAGTCAGAAACAAGAAAGGAGCAGAATTTATTGGGAATTTTCTATAGATACCCCAATAGCAGCAGAGAGATGGAGGAACAGATTGTGCGGCAGATCTTGGAAAGGTGCAGACGTAACAGAGTTGTTGTCATGGGTGACTTCAACTTCCCTAATATTGACTGGAACCTCCTTACTGCAAATGGTTTGGATGGAGCAGAGTTTGTCAGCTGTGTACAGGAAGGATTCCTTTTTAAAAAATTTAGAGTACACAATTATTTTTTCCAACTAAGGGGCAATTTGTAACGTGGCCAATTCACCTATCCTGCACATCTTTGGGTTGTGGGGGTGGAACCCACGCAGACACGGGGACAATGTGCAAACTCCACATGGACAGTGACCCAGGGCCGGGATTTGAACCCGGGTCTTCAGTGCCGTAGGCAGCAATGCTAACCACTGTGCCACCGTGCTGCCCCTGCAGGAAGGATTCCTGACTCAATATGTAGATAGGCCGACTAGGGGGCGAGGCCATATTGGATTTGGTGCTTGGCAACGAACCAGGCCAGATGTCAGATGTATCGATGTGAGAGCATTTCGGTGACAGTGACCACAACCCCTTGACCTTTACCATAGTAACGGAGAGGGATAGGAACAGGCAGTATGGGAAGGTATTTAATTGGGGCAGGGGAAATTATACTGCTATTAGACAGGAGCTGAGGAGCATAAAGTGGGAACAGTTGTTCTTGGGGAAATGCACAACAGTAATGCGGGGTTGTTTAAGGAGCACTTGCTGCGAGTGCTGGATAGTTTTGTCCCACTGAGACGAGGAAGGAATGGTAAGGTGACGAAGCCTTGGATGACAAGAGAAGTGGAGCTTCTAGTCAAGAGGAAGAAGTAAGCTTACGTAAGGTTGAGGAAGCAAGGATCTGGTACGGCTCTAGAGGGTTACAGGGTGCCAGGAAGGAGCTCAAAAATGGACTTAGGAGAGCTAGAAGGGGGCATGAAAAAGCCCTGGCGGCAAGGATTAGGGGAAACCCCAAGGCGTTCTACACTTACGTGGGAAATAAGAGGATGATCAGAATGAGAGTAGGGTCGATCAGGGATAGTGGAGGAACTTGTGCCTAGAGTCTGAGGAGATAGGGGAGGCCCTAAATGAATATTTTGCTTCAGTATTCACTAGAGAGAGGGACCTTGTTGTTCATGAGAACAGCGTGAACCAGGTTAATAGACTCAAACAGGTTGATATTAAGAAGGAGGATGTGGTGGGTTAGCATTGTGGCCTCTTGCCGCCGAGGTCCCAGGTTCGATCCCGGCTCTGGTTCACTGTCCATGTGGAGTTTGCACATTCTCCCCATGTTTGCGTGGGTTTCGCCCCCACAACCCAAAAATGCGCAAGCTAGGTGGATCGGCCACGGTAAATTGCCCCTTAATTGGAAAAAAATGAATTGGGTACTCTAAATTTAGTTTTAAAAAGGAGGATGTGCTGGAAATTTTGAAAAGCATCAAGATAGATAAGTCCCCTGGGCCTGACGGGATATACCCAAGGTTACTACGGGAAGCGAGGGAGGAGATTGCTGCACCGTTGGCGATGATCTTTGTGTCCTCACTCTCCACTGGCGTACTACCGGACGATTGGAGGGAGGCGAATGTTGTTCCCCTGTTCAAGACAGGGAATCGGGAAATCCCTGGGAATTACAGACCAGTCAGTCTTGCGTCTGTGATGAGCAAAATATTGGAAAGGGTTCTGAGAGATAGGATTTATGATTATTTAGAAAACATAGTTTGATTAAAGATAGTCAGCATGGCTTTGTGAGGGACAGGTCATGCCTCACAAGCCTTATTGAATTCTTTGAGGATGTGACGAGACACATTGATGAAGGTCAGGCAGTGGATGTGGTGTATATGGATTTCAATAAGGCATTTGATAAGGTTCCCCTTAGTAGGCTCATTCAGAAAGTTAGGGGGCATGGGATCCAGGGAAATTTGGCTGTCTGGATACAGAATTGTCTGGCCGAAAGAAGACAGTGAGTGGTAGTGTATGGAAAGTATTCCGCCTGGAGGTCAGTGACAAGTGGTGTCCCGCAGGGATCTGTTCTGGGACCTCTGCTCTTTGTGGTTTTTATAAATGACTTGGATGAGGAAGTGGAAGGGTGGATTAGTAAGTTTGCCGATGACACCAAGGTTGATGGAGTTGTAGATAGTGTCGAGGGCTGTTGCAGGTTACAACAGGACATTGACAGGATGCAGAGCTGGGCTGAGAAGTGGCAGTTGGCGTTCAACCTAGATAAATGTGAAGTGATTCATTTTGGAAGGTCTAATTTGAATGCTGAATACAGGGTTAAAGGCAGGATTCTTGGAAGTGTGGAGGAACAGAGGGATCTTGTCCACGTACATAGATCCCTCAAAGTTGCCACGCAGGCTGATAGGGTTGTTAAGAAGGCGTATGGCGTGTTGGCTTTCATTAACAGGGGATTGAGTTTAAGAGCCGCGAGGTTTTGCTGCAGCTTTATAAAACTCTGGTTAGACCACACTTGGAATATTGTGTCCAGTTCTGGTCGCCTCATTATAGAAAGAATGTGGATGCTTTGACGAGGGTGCAGAGTAGATTTACCAGGATGCTGCCTGGACTGGAGGGCATGTCTTATAAAGAAAGGTTGAGGGAGATAGGGCTTTTCTCACTGGAGCGAAGAAAGAAGAGAGGTGACTTGATAGAGGTGTACAAGACGAATAGAGTGGATAGCCAGAGACTTTTCCCTAGGGCAGAAATGGCTGTCACGAGGGGACATAGATTTTAAGGTGATTGGAGGAAGGTATAGGGGAGATGTCAGAGTAGGTTCTTTACATAGAGAGTGATGGATGTGTGGAATGCACTGCCAGCAGAGATGGTGGAGTCTGAGTCATTAGGGACATTTAAGCGACTCTTGGACAGTCACACGGACAGCAGTAAATTGAAGGGGTATAGGTTAGGTTGACCTTAGATTAGGATAAATGGTCGGCACAACATCGTGGACCGAAGGGCCTGTACTATGCTGTACTGTTCTATGTTCTATGTTCTATGTTATCTCTGCCACCCTTCTTGAAAAGTGCAACCACATTAGCTGTCCTCCAATCCCCTGGCACCTCCCCTGTGGACAAAGAGGAATTACAAATTTGGAACAGAGCCCCTGTAATTTCGTCCCTTGCCTCTACTAACAGTCTGGGGCGATACTCATCCGGACCTGGGAATTTGTCCACTTTGAAGCCCACCAAAACCTTCAAACTGTTCAAGAACCTCACAGGCCCTCTTTCCAAAATCTGTACCTACATCCTTTTTCTCCGAGTGAAGACAGATGTGAAGTAATCGTTTAACACCCTACCAATATCCTCTGAATCCATGCACGGATTGCTCCATTGGTCCCTAATGGGCCCAAATATTCACTGCTTATCATCTTTAACAGCAAAAGAGATGATTATTTAAATGATAAAATGTTAAAACATGCTATAATGCTGCTGTGCAGAGAGACCTGGGTGTGCTAGTACATGAGTCGCAAAAAGTTGGTTTACAGGTGCAACAGGTGCTTAAGAAGGCAAATGAAGTTTTGTCCTTCATTGCTAGAGGGATGGAGTTTAAGACTAGGGAGGTTATGCTGCAATTATATAAGGTGTTAGTGAGGCCACACCTGGAGTATTGTGTTCAGTTTTGGTCCCCTTACCTGAGAAAGGACATACTGGCGCTGGAGGGTGTGCAGAGGAGATTCACTAGGTTAATCCCAGAGCTGAAGGAGTTGGATTACGAGGAGAGGTTGAGTAGACTGGGACTGTACTTGTTGGAATTTAGAAAGATGCGGGGGATCTTATAGAAACATATAAAATTATGAAGGGAATAGATAGGATAGATGCGGGCAGGTTGTTTCCACTGGCAGGTGAAAGCAGAACTAGGGGGCATAGCCTCAAAATAAGGGGAAGTAGAGTTAGGACTGAGGTTAGGAGGAACTTCTTCACCCGAAGGGTTGTGAATCTATGGAATTCCTTGCCCAGTGAAGCAGTTGAGGCTCCTTCATTAAATGTTTTTAAGATAAAGATAGATAGTTTTTTGAAGAATAAAGGGATTAAGGGTTATGGTGTTCGGGCCGGAAAGTGGAGCTGAGTCCACAACAGATCAGCCATGATCTCATTGAATGGTGGAGCAGGCTAGAGGGGCCAGACAGCCTATTCCTGCTCCTAGTTCTTATGTTCCTTAATATATTTACACAATGTCTTGGGATTCTCCCTAATCCTACCTACCTGTGCTTTTTCATGCCCCCCTCTTTGTTCTCCTAATTGCATTTTTAAGTTCCCCCTTACATTTTCTATATTCCGCGAAGGACTCCACTGATTTGCTTCCTTTGTGCCTGCTAAAAGCCTCTCTTTTCTTTCTTATTCAATCCTGAATATTCATCCACATCCAGGGTCCTCTGGGCTTGTTGTTCCTACATTTCATCTTAAAGGGAACATGTTGGGCCTGTACCATCCCCATTTTCTTTTTGAAAGCCCCCCAATGCTTTGCTGTAGATTTCCCACAAGAAGCTGTTCCCAGTCTACTTGGGCCAGATCCTTCCTTATTCTAATAAAATCAGCCTTCCCCCAATCCAAAATTGGATTTTGCAGATCATCTTTTTCCTTTTCCATAACAAACATAAATTGTGCTATGTTGTGATCACTATCGTTAAAATGCTCCCCCGCTGCTGTTTGGAACACCTGTCTGGCTTTGTTCCCCAGAATTAATTCTCAGCACTGTGCCGTCCCTTGTTCGACCATCTACATATTGACTTAAAAATCTCTCCTGAATACATTACAAGAAATCTGCCCCTCTAACCCTTTACACTATGACTATCCCAATTAATGTTGGCAAAGTCAAAATATAATTATCCTATTATTATTATTATGCTCCTCTATTGGCAGCTGACTGTTTGGGGGCCTTTAATTTAAAAAAAAATATTTAGAGTACCCAATTCATTTTTTCCAGTTAAGGGGCAATTTAGCGTGGCCAATTCACCTACCCTGCACATCGTTTGGGTTGTGGGGGTGAAACTCATGCAAACACGAGAAGAATGGGCAGCACGGTAGCATCGTGGTTCGCACAATTGCTTCACAGCTCCAGGGTCCAAGGTTCGATTCCCGGCTTGGGCGGATTGATAATGCTAAATTGCCCTTAGTGTCCAAAATTGCCCTTAGTATTGGGTGGGGTTACTGGGTTATGGGGATCGGGTGGAGGTGTGGCCTTGGGCAGGGTGCTCTTTCTAAGAGCCGGTGTAGACTCGATGGGCCGAATGGCCTCCTTCTGCACTGTAAATTCTATCTAAATGTACAAACTCCACACAGACAGTGACCCAGAGCCAGGATCGAACCTGGGACCTCAGCGCTGTGAGGCAACAGCACTAACCACTGCACTACCGTGCTGCCCTTTGGGGGCCTTTAATACACTTCCAGATTGTTCTTGCCCCCTTTTTATTCATAAGCTCTACCCACAAAGCCTGATTTGAAGACCTTTCCAAGATATCGGCTCCTCATTACCTTCTCAAAGCATTTGATTAAATTTGTCAAACATGACATTTCCTGAACAAATCCATGCTGATTATACCTGAATAATCAGTATCTATCCAAGGAGACGATATATTATGTCGCTCAGAACTCTTTCTAGTAACCTACCCACCACCGAAACTGACCTATACTTTCCTGATCTATCACTACCTCCTTTTTTTAAGATGACCGTCATAATAATCTTTATTATTGTCACAAGTAGGCTTACGTTAACACTGTAATGAAATTACTGTGAAAAGCCCCTAGTCGCCACATTCCGGCGTCTGTCGGGTACACTGAGGGACAATTCAGAATGTCCGATTCACCGAACAGCGTGTCTTTCAGGACTTGTGGAAGGAAACCGGAGCACCCGGAGGAAACCCACACAGACACGGAGAGAACATGCAGACTCCACACAAGTCAGTGACCCAAGCCAGGAATTGAACCTGGGGTCCTGGCTTTGTGAAGCAACAGTGCTAACCACTGTGCTACCGTGCTGCCCATTGCTACCCATGAGGGGCAGGGAGAAGAAGACACTGCAGATGATTTTTCTGGCATCACCACCACTATAGGGACAGAGCCAGGATGTGAGTCTCAGTAGGGATGTGGTTACTGTTTTTCCGCCAAGTCCATCTCGCAAAAAGAGAAGTCAGGCTAAACAATGTCCAAAAATGGCCTTTTTAATTTTTTGACTTTCCTTGTGGGGCCAGGAATGAGAGGAACGTTTCTTCATATCTCACAAAAACAGTTTAGACCTCCTGACCTGGCCTCGCACTGCCAGCATCGGCATTCCAGAGTGCCAGGGATCAGTTCCTTCTGCCCCTCCTGCTACCTCACATCACACTCCCACCAGCTGGCTGTTGCTTCTTGGGGTTTTTGATGGAAATGCAGAGGGGGCCTGGATTTGACAGCCAGCTTGGACCCGTCCCATCCAATCCCTTCCCTGAGTTCAAATTTGAATTAAGACATTTTGGATATCTCTCGATGTGACATTTTTGTAGTCTCTTTATTTTTGCATGGTGAAACCTTAGACTATCTGATTTGCAAAGGAATTGACATTTCTCACAATGGCATCGGCTTTGGGTCTGACTTTTGTTTGTGTGGGTGACTTTAGAACATCAGCTTACCTAATACAAAGATGTATAGGACACTAGAAATCTGAAATAAAAACAGAAAATACTCAGCAGGAGGGAGAAGCAGGGTTAATGCTTCACGTCTATGACCCTTCGACAGAATTTGAAACAAACCAAAATGTTAACTCTGTTTCTCTTTCCATCTCCACAGATGCTGCTATGCCTGCTGAGTGTTTCCAGCGTTTTCTGTTTTTATTTCAGATTGCCAGAATCCACAGGGTAAATACAGGTTGCTCTATTTGTTGTTAATTAGCATTCCCGAAAGGCTGCCTTTCGCTCGATTAACCCAGTGCTGTTGGCATGGGAGATCTCAAAAGGTGCATCTTCAGGTAGAGATTAATTGGCAGTTCCGTGCTGTGGCAGAGAAATATAGTTGGATGCCAATACGGATATTTAAATTGTTGGCATCCCCTCGGAATAGTACCTCATACTTTGGTGCAACCTGTTGGAGTTCCTCCACTGTGGCCCAATTTCTCATATAGTCCCAAGTGGAGCCTCGTTGATAGTGAGAGTAGGCAGCATCCATAATGAACAGCTTGGCAGGATTGTACTGTTAATACCTTTGTGAGCAGAAAAAGCAGTACAATTTCCCCTTCAGGCCACCAAACGTTGAATCAGTAATAGTGCTTTCCCCCTTGGGCATTTGATTGTGAATATGTGTGCCTGACCTCTCTTGGGGTTATGCAGGGGAGCCTGGAAACCTTTTGTAAAGCCACAACGCAGGGGCGTCATTCTCCGACCCCCCGCCGGGTCGGAGAATGGCCGTTGGCCGCCGTGAATCCCGTCCCCGCCCCCGCCGAAGTCTCCGAAGGGAGAAAAGTCGGCGGGGCGTTAATGGCGCCGCTGCCGCGGAGAATGTCACGGGTCTGCGCAAGGCAGCCGATTTTCGGCCTGCCGATATTCTCCCTTCCGGATGGGCCGAAGTCCCGTCGACGTGATGACCGTTCACGTCGACGTGAATTAAACCTCCTTTTCATCGGCATGACCCGGTGCTCCAGGCTCACGCCGACCAGCGAGGAGGTGAGTGACGGCCTGGGGGGTTGGCTCTGGGCAGGAAATGGCGTTGCCGCAGACTGATTGCGTGAGGAGAGGTGTGTCTCGGCTTGTGTGTGTGTGTGTGCGGCGGGGGGGGGGGGGGGGGGGGGGGGGAGGGGGTGGTTAGAGTAGGCTGGGCTTCGGGGGAGTGCTGGGAGGGGGTCCGTGCTGGGATGGAGGTTGGGGGGGGGGGTCCGTGCTGGGGTGGAGGTTGGGGGGGGGGTCCGTGCTGGGGTGGAGGTTGGGGGTTGGGGGGGGTCCGTGCTGGGGTGGAGGTTGGGGGGGGGTCCGTGCTGGGGTGGAGGTTGGGGAGGGGTCCGTGCTGGGGTGGAGGTTGGGGGTGGGGTCCGTGCCGGGGTGGAGGTTGGGGGGGGGGTCCGTGCTGGGGTGGAGGTTGGGGGGGGGGTCCGTGCTGGGGTGGAGGTTGGGGGTTGGGGGGGGTCCGTGCTGGGGTGGAGGTTGGGGGTTGGGGAGGGGGTCCGTGCCGGGGTAGAGGTTGGGGGGTGGAGGTTGGGGGGTGGGGTCCGTGCCGGGGTGGAGGTTGGGGGGGGGGTCCGTGCTGGGGTGGAGGTTGGGGGTTGGGGAGGGGGTCCGTGCTGGGGCGGAGGTTGGAGGTTGGGGAGGGGGGTCCGTGCTGGGGTGGAGGTTGTGGGGGGGGGGGTCCGTGCCGGGGTGGAGGTTGGGGGGGGGGGTCCGTGCCGGGGTGGGTGATGGGAGGGCAAATGAGTTGGTCCACCTGGCCAGGTGCCAGCCTCCAACAGTTGGACCCATGCGGTCCATGCCACCTGGCTGGGGGGAGGAGGGGATATGGGCAATGATGACATGTCGTCGTTCCCCTCCCCCCCCCACCAGGCCGTCATGTTTTCAGACCATCCAGCGATGTTGGCCGCCGTGGTGGCAGCCGCTCATGTCTATGTTGCCCTGGATGAGGAGGAGGAGGAGCGTGCCAGAGAGGCGGCGCAGGCTGCCGCAGAGGGGCAGGCGGCAGCCGCCCAGGCTGGAGGGACACCTGACCGACAGGACGAGGAGGGGGAGGAGGACGTCGCGGCCCCACGGCAACGGAGGCACCCGAGGGCGCCCCGTGTGTACCGGCCCCGGCAGTCATACCAGGACCTCACGGACCGGAAATGCAGGAGGAGACTCCGGATGAGCCGGGAAACCGTGGCACACATCTGCCACCTGCTGGCACACCTGTCACCGCGTGGCACTGGCGGGGGACACCCTCTCCCCGTGTCCGTCAAGGTTACGGTGGCCCTGAACTTTTATGCAACGGGGTCATTCCAGGCACCGAGTGGGGACCTGTCCGGCAGATCGCAGACATCGGTGCATCGGTGCATCCGGGCAGTGACAGATGCCCTTTATGCCATGGCGCACCGCTACATCCGCTTCCCCGTGGACCGGGCCAGCCAAGATGCCCGGGCCGTGGGCTTCTCTGCCGTTGCCGGGTTCCCCATGGTCCAGGGCGCGATCGATGGGATGCACGTCGCGGTGCGGCCACCTGCAGAGAACAGGGCCGTGTTCACTAATAGGAAGGGGACCTATTCGATGAACGTACAGGTGGTCTGCGACCACCGCATGATGATCCTGCACGTCTGCGCCCGTCACCCAGGCAGTGTACACGACTCATTCGTGTTGTCGCGGTCATCCATCCCCGGCATGTACGAGGGACGCCATCCCCGGCTGAGGGGCTGGTTGCTGGGCGACAGGGGCTACCCATTGCGATCGTGGCTGATGACGCCTATACGGAGGCCACGCAATGAGGCGGAGAACCGCTACAATGATGCCCATGTAGCGACAAGGGGAGTGATCGAGAGGTGCTTTGGCGTGCTGAAGATGCGTTTCAGTTGCCTGGACCTCTCTGGGGGCGCCCTCCAGTATCGGTCAGATAGGGTCGGCCGCATCATTGTGGTGTGCTCCATCCTGCACAACATAGCCCAGCAGAGGGGCGATGTGCTGCAGGCAGAGGAGGGCGGAGTGGAGGAGCAGCAGGAAGAGGCGCAGTCCTCCCCAGATGAGGGGGATGGGGGCAATGGTCAGGGCAGACGGGGTAGACACAGGCGGGTGGCTGTCCACCGTTACCGGCTGGCCCAGCGGGCACGGGACAGACTGATAGACGCCCGCTTCACTGACTAGATGGGCGTGGGAATCGGGTAGTATGGCCACAGACCGCACACCATGGCAACAGCCGACCACCCCCACCCCCCACCCATCCACCCACCCAGCACCCTCACCCCCCTCCACAATCCCACACACCCCACCCGCATGCACACCACCCCCCCCCCCCAATTGCCGATCCACCGGCGGCACTACGGGCCGGGCTCACCCAGTTGCGGGTGGACGCGTGTCTATGGCAGGCCATGGAGGATGATGACAACCCGCCTCCGATGAGCTCCTGGCTCTACATCGTTGGACTATGTCTGACCCATGGCCACAGTACCACCATCCACCCGGACCATCCCTGCATGCGGCTGTGACACTGCAGCGCACGGTCCCGTCCTCTGCCCGGGGGATGTTGATGGCGGCCCAGGGGGAAGGGGGCAGACTCACCTGGGGCTGAGGTAAGACCACCCGTCACACACACACTTGCGCTCAACGTACATGACACGCCCGCACACTTTGGACAGAGCACAAAGGCAGCTTCGGTAGGTGTAACATTGACTTTAATAACCAAAGGAGTTCATGCATGTGCCCTAGCCCCTAAAACTCATCTGTGCCCTGCACCCGTGCCAACTTACTCAGTGTCTAATTGTTTGGCCTTACGGGCCCTTTGACTATGCCTACGTGGTTCCCCAGACGGTACAGCAGAACTGGAGGTGGACTCCTGTGATTCCTGCCCTCTGACACTGGATCCCTTTGGCGGCCGTTTCCTGGGGCGTCCTGGCCTAGATGGGCCAGGCTGCGGCCCGGGCGACTGGGATGGCGAGCTGCCAGCCTGTCCTGCCCGTTGCCCACCCGATGCACCTGGGACGGAAGGGGGGAGTCCGAGGTGTCGCGGTGTACCGGGACCTCCCCTACAGAAGGAGCCGGGACGGACCACACCACCTCCTCCTCCCTCGGGGTGCCCGATGGCCCCCAGGCCTCTACATGGGTGGGGGATGCGAACGGACTGGCCATCCGACGCGCCCCCGACATCTGGCGCTGCCAGTCCTGGAGGCCCGTGCTGGTATCGACAGGGGTCTGCAGGTTTGCAGCCATGGAGCCCAGGGGGTTGTCAAACCCTGTCTGTGACAGTGCGACGCCGGCTCGCACATGGCCACTGGCGCCGATGCCCTCAGCGATGGCCTGCTGAGACTGGGCCATGGCCTGCTGAGACTGGGCCATGGCCTGCAGAGACTGGGCCATGGCCTGCAGAGACTGGGCTATGGCCTGCTGAGACTGGGCCATGGCCTGCTGAGACTGGGCCATGGCCTGCTGAGACTGGGCTATGGCGTTGAGCGCCTCTGCCATCTGGCGCTGGCACTGGCTCATGGCCTCCTGTGAGAGGGCAGCCATTTCCTGGGCCACAGACGCCGCCTGCACGGAAGGCCCCAGGCCTCGCAAACCGTTCCCCATGTCTGACACCGTCGCACCCATTGCCTCCACCGCGGACGCCACCCGTGCGGTGTCAGCCTGGGTGGCACGCATGACCGGGACCACTCCCAGCTCCTGGACGCGGGTGGACTCCTCCACCTGCGACCGCAGCCGCCGCAAGCCACCCGTCACCCTATTAGCTCGTCTCCGTGTCGGTGGTTGCATCGGATCTATGTGTGGGTGTGGTAACTGCAGGAACCCGGGATCCATCTGGGCGGCAGATGTTCGCTTGGCCTGGGCTGCCCTCCGACCACCCGGTCCCTCTGCTGCTCCTACCTCCACCTGCTGTACCGGGACGGCTGTGTTGTGCGCACCAGTGAGTGTACCAGACGCCTCATCACTAAAGTGCCCAACCGTGGTGAGTGTTTCTGCGATGGTGGAGGGTGTTGGTGACAGCAGTGGCGTTGTGTCGTGCTCTTCGTCCCACTCTGATTCCATGGCACTTTGGGGTGGGGGTTCGTCTCCACCCATCCACTCTGAGTCACTGTCCGGTATTTCGTCTTCCCGGGTAGGGGTGTCCTGGGTAGTGGTGTCCCGGGTAGGGGTGTCCTGGGTAGTGGTGTCCCGGGTAGGGGTGTCCTGGGTAGTGGTGTCCCGGGTAGGGGTGTCCTGGATAGTGGTGTCCTGGGTAGTGGTGTCCTGGCTCGGATGTGACGGGGGCCTGTGGCTGCCCCCCTCATCGCTGGGTGGTCGCTCCCGCACGTGACGGGGGTGTCGTCTCCCTGTTGCTCCAGGTCTCTCCGTCTCCTGTGGTGTGCGAGGGGCATCCTGCGGGCATCGCATGCTGGAGGGTGCGGGTCTCTCCGTCTCCTGTGGTCTCCGAGGGGCATCCTGCGGGCGTCGCATGCTGGAGGGTGCGGGTCTCTCCGTCTCCTGTGGTCTCCGAGGGGCATCCTGCGGGTATCGCATGCTGGAGGGTCCGGGTCTCTCCGTCTCCCGTGGTGTGCGAGGGGCATCCTGCGGGCGTCGCATGCTGGAGGGTGCGGGTCTCTCCGTCTCCTGTGGTCTCCGAGGGGCATCCTGCGGGCGTCGCATGCTGGAGGGTCCGGGTCTCTCCGTCTCCCGTGGTGTGCGAGGGGCATCCTGCGGGCGTCGCATGCTGGAGGGTGCGGGTCTCTCCGTCTCCTGTGGTCTCCGAGGGGCATCCTGCGGGCGGTGTGCATCTGCGGGGATGGGTGCCTGGACATTTGGTCCTGCGATACACAATGAAGCATGCATGGTTAGACATCAGGCAGTGATCAGGTGATACGGGGGAGGGGGATATAGGGGAGGGGGGATATGGGGACGGGCTGTTGATGGCTCACTTGCTCGTGGGCCCCCGACCTCTGCATCAGCAACCTCCCGGTCCTCAGGTCCGCCAGCCAGTTCCAGGGCCCTTTCCTCGTGTACGGTCAGTGGCCTCTCATCAGCGGGCCCTCCTCCAGTCCTCACATGCTCCCTATTGTAGTGTGCGCACTTCTCCTGTGGGGGGGGGGTGGTGGCAGGGGTAAAAGGCAACAGTGTTAGGCAGGTATATGAATGCACGCCATCGGTTGCGTGTGCATTGCAGAGGTTAAGGTTAGGGCTGGATTCACTTGGGGATATGGGGGATATGGGGGAGGGGGGATATGGGGGGGATATGGGGGGATATGGGGGAGGGGGGATATGGGGGAGGGGGGATATGGGGGAGGGGGGATATGGGGAGGGGGGATATGGGGGGAATATGGGGGGGATATGGGGGATATGGGGGAGGGGGGATATGGGGAGGGGGAATATGGGGAGGGGGGATATGGAGGAGGGGGGATATGGGGGAGGGGGGATATGGGGGAGGGGGGATATGGAGGAGGGGGGATATGGGGGAGGGGGGATATGGGGAGGGGGGATATGGGGGAGGGGGGATATGGGGGAGGGGGGATATGGGGGAGGGGGGATATGGGGGAGGGGGATATGGGGGAGGGGGGATATGGGGGAGGGGGGATATGGGGGAGGGGGGATATGGGGAGGGGGGATATGGGGGAGGGGGATATGGGGGAGGGGGGATATGGGGGAGGGGGGATATGGGGGAGGGGGGATATGGGGAAGGGGGATATGGGGGAGGGGGGATATGGGGGAGGGGGGGATATGGGGGAGGGGGGATATGGGGAGGGGGGATATGGGGGAGGGGGTATATGGGGGAGGCTCACCCTGCCTGCTCTGACGAGGTCGTTCACCTTCTTGTGGCACTGGGTGCCTGTCCGTGGTGTCAGGGCCACAGCGGTGACGGCCTCTGCCACTTCCCTCCACAGACGCCGGCTGTGGCGTGGGGCAACTCTGCGGCCGTGCCCGGGATACATGGCGTCCCTCCTCTGCTCCACCGCGTCCAGGAGCGCCTCCACATCGCGTGACTCGAACCTCGGCGACGGCCAGCCATCAAGTCGGGTGTTGCGGTCGGCTGTTCCGGTCGGGTGGGGGGGAGCTGCGCAGCCTTATGAGCCGAACCACTGCGCAAGCGCGGATCCCGTTACGTCGCTGCTAGCCCATTTCGGGCCGCAGACTATCGGCCCATTTTTATGACGTGACGCAAGTGGGATTTGCGCCGTTTTTTGCGCCGATCGGCGGACTTTCCGCCGATAATGGAGAATTTCGCCCCAGAAGTCCCACAAATCAGCCTTGCAGTTGCTCATCTTGATCAAGTAATGAAGCCAGGAGCAACTGGCTGAGGAAGCCAGCCAATGTATAAAATGGTTCTTGTCTCTTTATCTATTGTCCTACAGCTTTGAGTCACCCCCAAGTAATAGCCATCTTATGAATAAGAATGGCCATTGTTCTCTGGATGTTGCATATTAAAAGCACCGCTGGGTGATTGGATCAAATTGTGACCAAAATAAAACCGTCAGTACACAGGCAGATTAATTCTAATCATTAATCTGCTACTATCTGATATGTTCAGTAATTGCGTCCCTGGTGAGCCTCAATCTATGGACACTGTTATTCGATTAGTGCCATCAGCAATGTGTTGATCTGCAGATTATGCCTCTTGAATATTGTCTTCTCCAGAGAGCCCTCTGTCTTTGTGCCTGGACCTGTGTCTTTGATCTCTTATCTGAAAGGATTGTAGCAGCCACTATATTTGGGTTTTGGTAATGAATACAATTGCAGTTCAGGGGCCACATGTGTGCAGCCAATTTAAGTGATTGGAAACCAGAATGTGGAATGTTTTAGTTTGGACATTTGCCTCCAGGTTGCAGAGTTTAATCATTTTAATGGGTGGGCGTTAAATTCATTGTCATGTTTATGTCAACCTCCCTCCAGAAGGAACAACTGACTTGATGCGTGCATCATTCGACCATTGGATCACTTTACAGCATTACAGTACGAAGTCTTACAACACCAGGTTAAAGTCCAACAGGTTTGTTTCGATGTCACTAGCTTTCGGAGCGCTGCTCCTTCCTCAGGTGAGCATTTACAGCATTAGACCACTGGGCCAGCAGCATCGGGGAAATCAGCCTCTTATACCTTGCACCTGAAAGCTGGGAAATACCAATTCTCAAATGAATATTGAATATTTTTATTATACAAAAAATTCAATGTTTGTAGGCGATATTGCTCCTTGTGTACATGATCATATTGTTCATCAAGTTACACAAATTATTTAATAAAAGCCGTTTATTGTCAAGATAACATGAGGGTGGGATACAGTTATAAAGATAACGCATAAAATCAATTTGACATTGAAAACAGAAATGCAGTGTTAAACCAATTCTAGTGATTTTCTATCTTGTCTTTTAGCTGCTGCAGATCTTCTGTTTCAAATAAAATTCTAATTCTCAGAAAGATGATGATTTGGAAGCACAGGAGAGTGAGTTTGCCCATGAATCATTACAATTCTTCATCATATATTCTTTTCCACCCATGCTGTTGTGCTTTAGTTTAGTATGCAGGACTCATATGTGGGGACCATGTATTTTATGTTGATGAATGAATCTTCCCCTCCAAAGCGCTCAAATACCTCCAGGGTTTCATTTATCAGGTCCCCAATATTTTCTCGCTTTTGCTGACTGTAGTCAATTCCATCTCCAGAATTTACTGGGGAGTAAAAAAAAATGGATAATCAGTTCAGGGATCAACAGAATGTATCGTATTTAATTACATTCTCTGGTCAAAGAATACTGTGCATAGGGTTTAGCGTAAACCCTCCAGGAATAATTGGTTGCAGTAAAACAAGTTTGGGGCATGAAATAATGGCCGCCATTCTCCAGCCATTGGGATCCTCTTTTCCCGCTGGCAGTGCACTCCCGCCGCAGGTTTCCCGGTGGCGTGGGTGGCTACAATGGGAAATCCCATTGACAAGCGGCAGGAAGAGAGAATCCTGCAGCAAGTGAATGGCGCGCTGCCAAGAAACATGGGCCTGGGGGACCCAAGAATCTACCCAATATGCTTGAATTTTACATTCAGTTTGAGGGAGAGAAGAGCACGTCCAAGTCTAGCATTTTAAGCTTAAATAAAGGCAATTATGAAGACATTAAAATGGAGCTAGTTAAAGAGAAATGGCAAATATGCTTAAGGGACAGATCAATAGTGTGGCAGACATTTAAAGGGATATTTCAAAATACACAGAGTAGATACATTCCAAAGAAGGATAAAATCCAGCAGGAGAGCCCGTTATCTGTGGTTAACTAGCAAAATTAAAAAGGCTGTTAGACAGAAATGAAAAGCATATATTTGTGCAAAGGTAAGTGGAAGGTTAGAAGATTAGAAAGAAGGTGCAATTCAAAGAAAAAGTTTCTAAATATGGTAGCAAGCGGAAACTGTCACGAACTTCCCAGCGCTCGGCCTGGCAATCCAACGTTAATTGGTCCTCTTAAGGAGGCCCTACGGGCTTCACTGCAAATCATGGCTCGCCAGGACTCCGCTCACCAGCCCACTGCTAACAAGGTAGAGCAGCACTTAAACTACCCTTGCATAGATACAGACATAGACATAGAATTTACAGGGCAGAAGGAGGCCATTCGGCCCATCGAGTCTGCACCGACCTTGGAAAGAACACCCCACACCTCCACCTTATCCCCGTAACCCAGTAATCCCACCTAATCCTTTTTGGATACTAAGGGCAATTTAGAGTGGCTAATCCCCCTAACCTGCACATCTTTGGACTATGGGAGAAACCAGGGCACCCGGAGGAAATCCACAAAGACACGGAGAGAACGTGCAGACTCCGCACAGACAGTGACCCAAGCCGGGAATCGAACCTGGCACCCTGGAGCTGTGAAGCAACTCTGCTATTCACTGTGCTACAGTGTTGGCCTATTGAGCCCGCAGCCATGGTGCCGAGACAACGGGCCCGACGATTCGGAGATGCAGACGTGGGGAGGCTCCTAGAGGCGGTCGAGGCCAGGTGAGATGTTCTGTTCCACTATGGGTCACGGAGGGTAAGCCACAAGGCAGCCAGTGCTGCCTGGGAGGAAGTGGCAGCGGCCGTCAGCTCGGCTAGCGTGACCAAGAGGACTGGCATGCAGTGTTGCAAGAAGGTCAATGACCTACACTGGGCCGCATGGGTGAGTTGGCACCAGATCCCTTCCCCCCACACGGGAATGCACCTGGGACTGCCCCCAACCAGCACCAAGCCGTGCCCTGGCCAGCCTTCCATGAGAACACCTAAAAGGAGGGCTCCAAGGATGCCACCATAGATGCGCCTCAGCTATCATCCCCACCCTCCATCAGCACAGAGTCAGGTACCTCAGTGGACAACCAAAGTGGTCAAGCTTCTGGGGCACATTCTGGTGAGCACCACATAGTTGCAGATGCACATCAGGTAGAGGCAGGAACGCCCAGGCGATACAGCAGTCAGAGGTCTGCTGGCTCCCAGGACCCAGCTGGGTCCCAGTCAGATGCTGAGCCTCTGGAACAGGTTTACCTAATGCAGATGATATGGTGCGGCCATGAGATTCAGAGGGGGATGTCAGCGACACTCCAACAGGTCCAAAGCCTATTGGAAGGGTCACAGAGGCTACGGATGCAGGAGATGTTGCCGGCAATATGTGGCACCGAGGTCAACACCAGTGGAGCAGTGGCGAGTCTGGTGCACGACATCAGCAGCATTAGTGGAGGCATCCAAGGCGTGGGTCAGTCGGTGAGGGCTTCGGTAGACTGGCCAACTCACTGAGGGACATGACCCAGTACCAGGCGGACCTTGATGAGATGCTGCGGACATGTCCCGGTCTCAGATGGAAATAGCAGAGGCGCTGCAGAGCTTGTCCCAGTCGTAGGTGAGCATTGCCGAGTCACTGCAGAGCGTGGCCCATTCATGGAGGAACATTGGCGAGACCGTCGTCACCATGGTGCAGACACTGGGGTGCAGCCAGATGATGCAGGGACACCCAGGGCTCAATCCAGCCGCCCCTCCATCCTGAGGTGAACGCCAGGGCTATATGGGCACCGACTGGGAGGAGGGGATGCTGGTTATCAACCCAAAGCTATCCCGTGGAGTGGTGACGGTGGCCACCAGCTCCCCTGGGTTCCGCCCCTTTGATGACGCCCCTCTCACGGTTCGCACCGGGTACAGTGCGGCATGGCTGTGTATGTGCCGCCGGCATGTGCGTCGGGGCCTTCCAACACCAGAGCCCCCAGAGGACACACATGCCAGGGTCATCGAAGGCCACGGGACGTGGTAAGCAGCTGCCTACATCTCTCATATGCATCCTGGGGAAACACCTAGACACAGCAGTAGAGCACGAAAGGCAAATTGAGGATCATTGAGAGGGCACTGGTGGAGAGGGAGTAGGTAGGTGGTAAGTGGGTGGAGGAGGGTGAGAGGGTGATGGGGAAATTGGGGCTGCACCATCGGGAGCATGGGGCAATGGTGGACACTTATGTGAGATACAATATAAAACCTTCACCACAACTGGTAGGACGCCTCTGGCACTTTCCTCCGCGATGCGGACCGACCACCGAACCCATGCCCTCGTCTCCCCAGACATGGGAGTCCTGGACACCCCATGCCCCCCTCGGCACATCGCGTGCAGGGGTCAGACCACGGCATAGACTGAGGAGATCCTGCGCTGAGCTCTCTGTGGGTTATCATCACTCCCCTGCCCTTGGCAGTGACCCACTGACAGTGCAGACACAATCCCACCAACCTGAATTGATGTAACACAGACCCTGCGAGGGTGGGAAAAGGGGAGGGGGTTAGGGGAGGATGGCGAAGGTGGAGGGGCACAGAGAGATGGGGGAGGGGGAGAGAGGGAGCGGTTGCAATGATGGACTGGGCTACGTCCTATGTGAAGTGGCCGATGATGAGGGCCTCCCTGGCCGCCTGGACTTTCGCCGCTGTCACCTGTCCTCCAGCCTCCGACTGGTCCTTCAGTTTCTCCACAGAATTGTCCTCCACCCCTCCTGGTGCGGCGCTTCCTCGTCGTCGTCCTCCTCCTCTTCAGAGGTGGCCACGTGTTCCGCCTCCTCCTCCTCTAGCACATCACCCCGCTGCTGTGCCAGGTTGTGGAGGACACAGCAGACCATCACAAAGTGAGAGACCCTCCGGGTGGTGTCCTGCAGGCACCACCAGAGCGGACCTGACAATGGAACCGCGTTTTGAGCAGATGCACCGCTCAATGACAGTTCAGGTGGCCACATGGGCATCATTGTATCGGATGTTCGCATCTGTCATCAGCCTCCTTACTGACGTCAACCTCCAAGAGCCAACCCGCCATCCTAAGATGGTCATCGAAGAGGCCGGGGATGCCTGACTGCCCCAGGATATAGCTGTTGTGCACACTCCCTGGGAAGCGTGCACACAAGTGCATGATCTTAAGGTGGTGGTCACACACGAGCTGGACGTTCAAGTAGGCTCATATTAACTCTGCAATGAAGTTACTGCATCTGCTTTGGTCGACCCCAGGAGGATAGAAACAATTGCAATCGAGTCGGATCCTAACTGGAATAACCGGCATGTACCTGGGATCAACGAGATCAACCAGGAACCCAACAAGAACCCAACCTGAGACCAACCATAACACATTTCACACTGATTTTCCAGTCAGTTTAGCTACTTGTTTCCAATTATGGTTTACTTGGAGGAGTTAACCTGAGCTGGAGGCAGGTTAAAATCGAGTTTGCCCTTTGACCTGATTTGCATCACACTTTTGGACTTGTTTCTATCTTGATCTGAGTTTAAAAATATATATTTTTATTCTCCTTTATCACATTTTCATCAAATTTACATCCACTAACAAATAATCAATGGTAACAAATACAATGGCAATCCCCTGGCCAACAAGCCCTTCCTCCCACCAACCCCCAAACAGCTCCCAACATTTTAAATACAAACATCAAAGAAAAAGAATCAGGAATCCACCATCACCCCCAGACATAATCACGAATAAATTATACACCCCAAACACCCCCCCCCCCCAACACCCCCTAATGTTAGATGTCATCCAATTCATGAAAATGCATAATAAACAAAGCCCATGAATTGTAGAATCCTTCCATCCTTCCACTCAACTCGAACTTCACTGTCTTGAATGTTAGAAACTCCACGTCAGGCCAGGACACAGGGTGGAGGGACTGACCTCCACCCCAACAGGACCTGCCTTCGGGTGATCAAACAGGCGAAGGCTAAGACATCTGCATCCACACCCATTTCCAACCCCAGTCGATCCGACACCCCGAATATGGCTTCAAGGGACCTGGTTCGAGTCTCACATGCACCACCTTCAAAATTACTCTAAAGATCTCCCTCCAATACTCCTCTAATTTTGAACAGGACCAATAAATATGAACTTGATTTGCCCCCCCCACCCCCACCCCCACAGTGTTCACAAACATCCTCTATCCTCTCAAAGAGTCGGCTCATTCTCGTACTTGTGTGGCGCGCCTTAATCCCCTCCAGCGATACCTTGTCTTCTCCCAGAATCACCCCCTTCTCCATTCCCCCTGTTGTCAGTACCTCTTCCAACAGTGTGGGGGCCGGCACCACCGGAAGCTCTATACCTCCTTCCTGGCGAAATCTCGGACCTGCATATATCTAAACATTTCCCCCTGCCCCAACCCATATTTCTCCCCTAGCTACTCCAGCCTCGCAAACCGGCCCCCCAGAAACAAATCCTTTAATCTCCTCACTCCCCTCTCCTCCCATCTCCGAAAACTCCCATCCCACTTCCCTGGCTCAAATCTATGATTCTCCCGAATCGGTATTTCCCTTGACACCACCCACCATCTAAAGTGCTGGCGCAACTGCCTCCAGATCTTCAACGTTACCTTGATCTGAGTTAATTGTTGCTTTTGTGCAATGTACAATTATCAACCTCATAATACAGGAATGGAGGGCAGCACGGTGGCGCAGTGGGTTAGCCCTGCTGCCTCATGGCGCCGAGGTCCCAGGTTCGATCGCGGCTCTGGGTAACTGTCCATGTGAGTTTGTACATTCTCCCCGTGGTTGCTTGGGTTTCGCCCCCACAACCCAAAGATGTGCAGGGTAGGTGGATTGAACACGCTAAATTGCCCCTTAATTGGAAGAAATGAATTGGGTCCTCTAAATTAAAAAAATAATAATAATACAGGAATGGAACTGGTGAAATGCAATACTGCAAGGGCTTGAAAATTCTCATTTCCAAAGTGAAAATTTATTATGTGGTGTTCATTAATTATTCAATTTCTCATGTTCTTTTGCAAACAATTAAATTTGCACTTGCAACATACCAATATACGGAGGATGTGTTATCGCAAAGACATAAGAAATAGAGAGGGAAGGGCGGCATGGTGGTGCAGTGGTTAGCACTGCTACCTCATGGCGGTGAAGATCTGGGTTCGATCTCAGACCTGGGTTACTGTCCGTGTGGAGTTTGCAAATTCTCTCTCTGTCTGTGTGGGTCTCACCCCCACAACCCAAAGCTGTGCAGGATAGGTGGATTGACCATACTAAATTGCCCCTTTTTTGGGAAAATAAATTGGATACATTAATTTAAAAACGAGAAATAGTGAGGGACCTGGCTGAGAGGAGGTGGAAGCCTCCAAAAGAGATCTCAACACTCAGGAGTAACGCTGCCTTGATGAGCCTGCTGCACTTTGGTATCCTCACCCACTCACTCCCACTTTTCCAGCTGTCAGTCATTCAAAATGCTGTGTCCAATAGATCACACATTGACTCCAGACCTGCAGCTACGAGGCTGACTCTTAACTGCCCTCTGAAATGGCCTAGCAAGTCACTCAGTTCGAGGGCAGGCAATAAATGTTGCCCTTCCCAGTGATGCCCATATCCCAATCAAAAAAAAGTCATGCTAATTGTTGGGTTTGGAACAAGTTGAATTGGGATAAGGAACATGCTCAAAGACCATTGTGCTATTGCTAGCCACAGCGCCATGTTCCACGTATCGTTATTTTAAAACATTAGTTGTCTAACCATTACACAAAGGAAAGAATATTAATTGCCCGTGCAGCAAGTGATGAAAGTTACGTACTGTGTTTGTCAGAAATATTTTAATTGCTTTTCACTTGCACAAACCTGGTGCCACTTGTGTCCAATCTTCCTCTTAATTACAGCATTTGTGGATTTAGTTGTCATTTTTTTCTACCTTGTTAAGTTTGATTATGTCCTTTTGGCATCATAAGTCTGACTGTCAAATTGGACATTATAATATGTGGAACTTAGTGTATGTACTGTAGCTGTAAACCTATTTCCCTCAAACAAATTTATATTGTGGTTATGACAAAATCTATATTTCAATTACAACAGAGACAAGGATCCAAAGCCTCAAAAATTAACAGCAATAAAAGCATTATTAATTCAATTGAATGTAGTTTAGTAAAGGGCAGTACTGTAAAGCAAATACAACATTGACATCATATTTTGTCTTAATATTGACTTGAGCTGAGTCAATTTTTACCTTGTTTGTTTCTGTGTACAAACACACAAGATTGCTGAACTCCAAGCTGTAAAATGAATGCTCTCAGTGGTACCTTTTAAACACTGGCTTATGTCTGATTACAACTGTGAAACTGCAATTCCCCGAAACATAATAAGAATCCTTAATCTCTGAAAACAAATCGAACTCCATTCTATTCATAAGGGTCAAAACCAATGTTAACTTTTAAGTTCCCTGAGACTGAAATAATTACCAGAGACCGTCCCCTTTATCGTGTAATAAGTAAATACCTCTGTTAAAATCGGTGATGTAAGTCAATGAAACATTTTGTAATTTGGTTTCTGTAATAGTTCCTTGCATGTTTCACATTGATGTTTGGCTGTACAGAATCTGACCACATTCATTCAATTTGACACCAGCTGCAACAATGCATGTAAACTCATCTTATTTTAATCATCACGTGCAGTGTAGGAACTTGAGATTAAAACCAAGAAACAGATGTTGGGTGTTTGCCACAATATAAATATAACTTCCCGTTCATTGAAAACATGCAATGAAAAAAAAGCAGGGTTTATATTACTGGATATTTTGCTTTCAATATTTCTCCATCTTTTCCTGAAGGTACTGATACTTGCAGGAATACAGTTTCAGGATTGCCTCCTGAACCCTCCATGTCTTGTCCCCATGGACAGTCTTCATGTGTCAACCGACTCGCGGATATTGGCAGGTTACTTATTATGGAGAACATCCCAGCAAATTTCAAACCCAACAAAAAGATTTTCCAAATATAGCCACTGGACATCAATCAGGCAAGAAAATGCTTGATGGACCTTGCATACAGTAGCCAATTGTGCAGATATGTTATCCCAGCTGAGATGATCTATCTCAAAACATATTCAGAATCAAATATGAATATTTGATGCAAGACATCTTGGTCTCTATAGTCCACATGCTAGATCACGTCCAAAGATGTGCAGCTTAGAATATAGAACATACAGTACAGAAGGAAGCCATTCAGCCCATCGAGTCTGCACCGACCCACTTAAGCCCTCACTTCCACCCTATCCCCGTGACCCACTAACCCCTCCGAACATTTTTGGTCACTAAGGGCAATTTAGCATGGCCAATCCACCTAACCTGCACATCTTTGGACTGTGGGAGGAAACTGGAGCACCCGGAGGAAACCCACGCAGACACAGGGAGAACGTGCAGACTCCGTACAGACAGTGACCCAGCAGGGAATTGAACCTGGGACCCTGGCGCTGTGACGCCACAGTGCTATCCACTTGTGCTACCGTGCTGCCCACAGGGTTAGGTGGATTGGCCCTGCTAAATTGTCCCTTAGTATCCAAAAGGTTAGGTTGAGTTACGGGGATCGGGTGGAGGCGTGAGCTTTGGTAGAGTGTTCTTTCCAAGGGCCGATGCAGGTTTCATGGGCCGAATGGGCCCCCTCTGCACTGCAAATTCTATGTTTCCATGATTCTAAGTGGGACATCTATCCAGCAGGAAAACTCGGAATGGCAAACGGTATTCTACTCATCTTAAGATGGTGAATCGTCTGCACGATCTTCCACAAAGAGGTGTGTGCTGGTGACACAAATGATTTTTTAAAAAATGCTTATTCCTTCCTCAGAGTTAACTGCTTATTCCTTCTGCAGAGTGGACGGGGCAAGCCCCTAATCCATCTCCTTGCTGGCTCCAATGTCCAATTCAGATTCAATCCAATTCATGGACTCCACAGGAGAGACACACAAGATTCAAGCTGAGAGGAACAGGCTTTACACCTGATCCCACGCTTGATCTTTTTTTTAATTTTAAAATTAAAATACCCAATTTTTTTTCAATTAAGGGGCAATTTTAGCGTGGCGAATCCATCTACCCTGCACGTCTTTGGGTTGTGGTGGCACAAGCCACGCAAACACAGGGCGAATGTGCAGACTCCACACTGACAGTGACCCAGAGCCAGGATCGAACCTGGGACCTCAGTGCCATGAGGCAGCAGTGCTAACCACTGTGCCACCGTGCTGCCCCTTTCACGCTTGATCTTAGCCAAAAGGCTGAGAAGCAATTGAAAATATCTACCTGGATATTTCAGTGTGAGACAGGTAGTTGAATGACAGAGAGTGGAAATGTGGGGAATACAGTACAGTGTAGCTGACTGCACATGTCCCAACAGCAACAACATTGCTGGAGGGCAAAAATGGATAGTGTAGCCACTTAAAATGGCCAACTCCCGATTCAAAATGGTGAACGGCAAAGGCTGATGGGAATGTCAGCCAACAGGACAAAATGAGCAGCTGCAGGTTGGTTGTGTATTTACCTCTGGAAAGGCCAGACAAGATCGATGCCAGCAACCATCAGCATAACTAAACACCAGCCATCTGCATACTAATGACCAATCCTCGGGAACAATAAGCAACATTTAGACACATAAAGCAAAACCAGACTCTTCGGCGCCAGCAGAAGCCTACACAAAAGGAGGTGAACGAGCACCTCAAGACCGCCCATCGATCAGGGAACCGCTCCAGCATTGGAGAAAATCAAACCAAGTGATTGGGACAAAGTCCAATCACTTGGGACCAGGTACAGGGTCCGCCCAGAAAGGCGGGAAGCCCCTGGGGACTATAAGAATTGACCCCCAAGTTCAAGTCGCTCTCTTCCTCAGCTCTCTTCACTCTTCAGCAGCCGATCGAACCTGTAAGTCTTACTTCAACGCTCGCTACGAGATAGGCGCTCCTAGCTACCAACCTGTACCAACTTCGAATCCCGCAGGCTCAGAACCCGAACGAAAGGCCATTTGTTTCCCTGACCTGGTAGGCCAGTTCCAAGTTAAGTATAAGCCTGTTAGTTGTAGAAGTAGCTTAGACGTAGAATTTGTGCATGAGTAGCGATTACTGTGTAAAATAAATGTGCTTTGATTTAAATCTTACAAATCGGTGTATTGGACTATTGATCATTACTCGGACTTGAACCACGTGGCGGCATCATAAAGATACCTGGTGACTCAAGAGCAAAGGTGATAAAACAGAGCAATTAAACTACGGCAAAGTTAGCATCAATAGTGAGAACATCAATTAAGAAGACAGACTGGATACTTAATGAGAACGTGTGACAGATTATTCCACCACTGATACAAGGTGTTAACCTTGCCAAGTCAGAACAACCATTAAGGAATAGATTGGATGGAGAAAGCCAGTCTCCTTTGTAATGGCAATTTAATGGTTTTTTAACCCCACCCCCCCCCCCCCTTTTGTCCTCGATTTCTGGCCACTACAGTGACCATATCCCTGACATCACTTACTGGTTCACAAGCTCTAAACATAGCAGAGTGGGACCAGCCAGAGTAGGATTGTCAACTCTGGCTTTTTGTATTCCTGGAGGTCCAGTTACTTGACACCCAGTTATGTGACATCTGATCACGTGTTGCTTGATCACGTGATATTTGACCACATTAAGTCACATCAATGCTGTAACTTCTCCTAACGTGGCAACAGCAGCGCTGTAGAGACCAATCAGTTTCCAGGAGACACCCCAGCAATCCATGAAAGTTGGTAACGGCAAGCAGGAGCAGAAAAGATTGTGCACAATGTCCCTCCATTCTCTCAGAATCTTTCACCACAGTTCACCATAACTCTGCAGTTAAGGCCCAAATAAGGCACAAGCACCAATTTCCTTGTGTAAAAAAGGAAAAGGCCTTTCCCTACACCTGATGCTTAAAACACACAGATTCATATAAACCCCGAAAAAGATGGACAACTAATAGATGGGCTCATTGCAAACAATATGTTCTGCCGAATAAGTAGACAAAACAATACATCGAGGGATGGCAAGGCACAGTGTGTCTGTATTGGTTAAATCGCACAAATCAACAAATGAATCTTTCCCATATCAGGAAAGAACAAGAAACAAGGCACAAAAGTGTCTGACTCTGATCGCAGGAAATTCCAGCAAAAACCTCTCAGACTGAAATGTCAACGGCAATATAGAAATGTGAAATATACAATGTGCACTCAGCGCTTAAAATAAACTTTTGAGAAATGGAAATATTTGCCACGGAATTGTGATAGAAACAGCCACGGGAAACAGTAATGGTTTGTTTGGAAGCTGATAATGGAGATCTGTCACTGCACAGATCTCCATTGTTTGCACAGCCTGAGCTGCCGTGTGAGCTCATGCAGGAATGAGGCTGCTGCAGCCCACAGATGGAGCAGAACTCAGGAAGAAGCAGGTCAGAAGGGCCTGCAAACCGTCCAGCCAGAAGCATGGGGGAGGGGAAGAGAGAAAGGGCGGGGGGGGGGGCAGGAAACATCCTGACTTCTTCCCAATCAGAATTAGAAATGTTTTATACAGTATGTGCGGTGTGGAATTCAAGTGTGGCGCCTGAGTTCAATCATTGTTTGGGATTAATTATTTCCCTCCCACTTTGAACTTTTGAGAAATTTCTCGGCATATTAGATGGACACTGAGTCACCGTCATGGGCATGACAACAATGTGCTGTGACAGTTTTGCTGCAATTATGTAGTTCTTATTCTATCTTAACGTTGTAATGAAAATTAAAAAAAAAAATTTAGAGTACCCAATTCTTTTTTTTCAATTAAGGGGCAATTTAGCGTGGCCAATCCACCTACGCTGCACATCTTGGGTTGTGGGGGGGGGTGAGACCCACACAGACATGGGAAGAATGTGCCAACTCCACACGGACAGTGACCCAGAGCCGGGATCGATCCCGGGTCCTTGGCGCCGTGAGGCAGCAGTGCGAACCACTGTGCCACCCCAATGAAAATTTAACAAATTGAAGCCATCTCACCCAAATTAACAAAACTAACCACCCCATTGAAGAATCCAAAGAATCTTACTTTACCAGTAATTAATGCTTGCAGAACAATCTCTCAGTGTAACATTTACAGCTGAATGTAGTGGGATGTGGGCACTTTACTATTGAGTCAGTGGAAATGCACAAGACTGGCTTGCTTTCATTCAACTGGCTTCCTTATTCAAGTGGAACATCGATAAACCCATACCTCCGTGAATCCGTGCTGATTCCCCTGAACCTTGGGCAATTTATACTGTGACCGACTATCTTCCATTTGTCTCCATTGACTGCCCTGCTAGAATATGTAATTGCCTTCAAGAACACTTTTGGCACCCAGGTGCTAAGATTCACAGCAAAATGGTAGTCACAAGCCACTGACAGATATTGCAAATCTGACGTTTCAATGATAACTACAGCATGGTTATGAGAAAACTGTTGAGGTGACATTCGATTGCGGGGTAATCTGGGTGAGAGTTTTTACAACAATCGATGATGGTTTCATGGTCACCGTTAGTGGAACCAGCTTTATATTCAAGATTTTATTAACTGAATTTGAATTCCACCAGCTTCCGTGGTGGGATTTGTACCTCTGTCCCCAAAGTATAAGCCCGGGCCTCTGGATTACTAATCCAATGACATTACCACTACCTGCCATCTCCCTGTCGCGCTGGTTGACTCTTAACTGCCCTCTGAAATGGCCGAGCAAGTCACTTAAGACGAAGGCAATTAGGGATGGGCAACAAATGCTGGCCTATCTAGCAATGCTCAACATTCCATGAAAGAATAAATAAAGGTTCCACTGAACGGTATCAGTCAAACCCAAGCTACTCCTTGTCCCCATTAAAGTGTCAAAATTGGTAAATAGATACAATTGTGAACGATGCAAACATTCACAGGGGCAGGAATTTGATTTTTTAATTGGTATGTAGTCAAACGACGTATCCATCAAATATTTGTAATTTATCTTAAAAAAAGAGACCATTCCTTCTTTAAATTTGTAATTCATTTCTTAGAGTTATAAAGCCAATGTGCAGAGAGGACAGGGAAAACCCTTAATCCATCTCCTTGCTTGCTCCAAAAGCCAATTCAAATTCAAATTGAATCCAATTCATGGTCCCCACAAGAGAGACACACAAGATCCAAACTGACAGGAACCTGACCTCAGGCTTAATCTGACACTTGATCTTAACCAAAAGACCCAGTAGACCCAGGCTGGCAGGGTCACAGCTAGGGTACCAGGCTAGCAGTGCCATGGTGCCCAGATGCAAGGCTGCCCTTTCCAGGGATCGGGGATGCCCTGCCCTTAAGAGGTGGGGTGAGGGGAGGGGTCGGGAGGGTCACCTAAGAGATGGCATGGGGGAGGGGTGGGGATCGGGAGGCCGTGGTGAGGAGTCCAAAGGAGGTTGAGAGATTGGCGTGGCATTTCAAAATGGCACCCTGATCTCTTCCTGCACTGATCAATTCCGGCCTCGGTGGGCATTCCTTGCCAAGGCCCAAAAAAACAGAGTTCCGTTTCATAGCAGGACTGTTCTTGGTGCTGCATGCAACTGAGAAACACCCGGTTTTATGTATTATTTTTTTTTTTCAAAGTTTAGAGTACCCAATTCATTTTTTTCCAATTAAGGGGCAATTTAGCATGTTCAATCCACCTACCTTGCATATCTTTGGGTTGTGGGGGCGAAACCCACGCAAACACGGGGAGAATGTGCAAACTCCACAAGGACAGTGACACAGAGCCGGGATCGAACCTGGGACCTCGGCGCCGTGAGACTGCAGTGCTACCACTGTGCCACCGTGCTGCCCTGGGATTCTGTTTTTTGAGCGTTAAATCACACCCTATGGGTGGGATTCTCCATCCCGCTGCACCAGTTTTCTGGTGTGGTGCGCCCCCGATGGCAGTGGGATTCTCTGTCCCGCCAGCCGGCCAATGGGGTTTCCCATTGTGGGAAGCCCCATGCCGTCGGGAAATCCCCGGCCATGGGTGCGCTGCCAGCGAAACGGAGAATCCCGCCAGTGGAGAATCCAGCCCTATATCTTTCCTTAAATAAGGGGACCAAAACTGCTCACTGTACTCCAGATGTGGTCTCACCAATGCCTTGTACAGTTACAGCAAGGTTCCCTACTCTTAACCTCCAACCCGCTTGAAATAAGAACCAACATCCCATTAGCCTTCCTGATTATCTGCTGCACCTGTGTGCTAGTTTTCTGAGTTTCGTGCACAAGTATCCCTAGTTCCTTTGTGTTGAAGCTCTGTTCTTTGTTCCCCTTCCAAAATGAACAATTTCACATTTTCCCACATTATACTCCATTTGCCAACATTTTGCCCACTTACTTAATCTGTCAATATCTCTGCATCGGGCAGCACGGTGGCGCAGTGAGTTAGCCCTGCTGCCTCACGGCGCTGAGGTCTCAGTTTCGATTCTGGCTCTGGGTCGCTGTCCGTGTGGAGTTTGCACATTCTCCCTGTGTTTGCGTGGGTTTCGCCCCCACAACACAAAGATGTACAGGGTAGGTGGATTGGCCACGCTAAATTGCCCCTTAATTGGAAAAAAACTGAATTGGATACACTAAAAAAATTTTTTTTTAAATATCTCTGCAAATTGTTTGTATCCCTCTTGCAACTTGCCTTTCCACTTATTGTTGTGTCATCTGCAAATTTGGGTATAGTGCATTGGATTTCTTCCTCCATGTCATTAATATGTATTGTAAACAGCCATGGTCTCCCAGCACTGATCCCTGTGGAACTCCACTGGTTACAGGTCGCCATCCTGAAAAATAACCTTTTATTCCCACTCACTGTTTCCTGCCCATGAGCCAGTACTCTATCCATGCCAACATACTACCTCCAACACTATGGGCTCCTACCTTATGACTTAACCTTTTCTGAGGTACCTGGTTGAATGTCTTCTGGAAGTCCAAATACAACACACTTAGGTTCCCTCTATCCACTCTGGTTGAGACTTCCTCAAAAAACTCTAAGCCAGACTCTAAACTCTAAACGTCTGGTTAAGCACTGGGAAGGCCACAGCCATCACCTCAGCTCTCGCCACAAAGTCTTCATCATTGCCCTAGTTGCACTCTAGATTTCACAATGCCAATGCTTCTCTCATTGCCCTCCCAATCTCCATAATTTCACCTCCTCCCCCCAAAATTATCCAAATGAACCATCCAGTAATATTGATGCGTTTTGTCCTAACTGGCTACCTAATATGTGGAAGAAATACTTCTTTGAATTGAGCTACTTCTTTTTTTTATAAATTTAGAGTACCCAATTCATTTTTTCCAATTCAGGGGGCAAATTAGCATGTTCAATTCATCTACCTTGCACATATTTGGGTTGTGGGGGCGAAACCCACACAAACACGGGGAGAATATGCAAACTCCACATGGACAGTGACCCGGGACCGGGAACAAACCCGGGTCCTCAGCGCCATAGGTGGCAGTGCTAACCACTGCACTACTGTGCCACCCCTTCTCTCTCCCTTTTTGATACTTAGTCAAAAGAAAAATCAGCCTTTAAACTGTTGGAAACTGGAAAGACCAACAAACCTTTCCTCATTTCTATTTTTCTCACATTCTCAATTGCTATGAATGATGTTCTGTGATTGACTGGTAAGAGATACAGCATCAAGATCAATGCGTTCAAACCACAGATAACTCTAAGCTACAAACTCTGATCTTCTTCTTTGAATTCAGTTGAATACTGGTTGAATTATCTTAAACAGGAATTTTTTTCCAAAAATGAAAAATAAAATCATTTAAAAATGCTAAAAAGTTCCATCTGTTAGACGAATAGTAATTGATGTTCTCCCCAGTGTCCTGTCCAATATTTACCCCTCAATTATCATGACTGTAACAGATAACCTTATTATTTTTATTATTTATCTCATTTTTGGGGGGGCGGTGGGGGGATGCGGATGGTGCTTGCCTTGTGCAAATTCATTCCTTATGTAACAACAGAGACAACACTTCAATGGTACCTCAATGCCTGTGAAGTGCCCCAGACTGTTTCCAGGCCATGAAGGATGCTATACAAATGCCAGATCCTCATTTTTTATAAGTGTAAGACAAACATTTATTGAATTACCCTGGAGATTGGATCCACAGCTCCCTGTTGCTTTCTCCATGGCAACGTCTCAACCAGAGTCGACTTGCTAACCAGTTAGCACCCGTTTCTCCTGTAGTATACATTATTGTGATTGGTGGCCGGTTTAGCTCACTTGGCTAGATTGCTGGTTTGTAATGCAGAACGATTCAATTCCTGTACTGGCTGAGCTTATTCATTTTTATTTAAAAAAAATAAATTTAGTGTATCCAATTAATTTTTTTCCAGTTAAGAGGCAATTTAGTGTGTTCAATCCACCTACCTTGCACATCTTTTGTGCTGTGGGGGCGAAACCCACGCAAACATGGGGAGAATGTGCAAACTCCACACAGACAGGCTGAGCTTATTCATGAAGCAGCTTCAGCAAAGAGTCATCCAGACTCGAAACATTAGCTCCCTTCTCTGTCCACAGATGCTGTCCGACCTGCTGAGATTGTCCAGCATTTTCTGTTTTTGTTTCAGATTCCTGCATCCGCAGTAATTTGCTTTTATCTCTACATTCATGAAGGCCCCGCCTTCTGAACCTTGCCCCTTGTCTGCGGTTTGGTGATCCTCAAGTTAAACCACCACCAGTCAGCTCTCCCCTCAAAGGGGAAAGCAGCCTATGGTATCTGGGACTATGGTGACTACATTGTTGTGGAAACTCCCACCCATTGTTTTCTATTTTAAGACACAATTCGTTACTTTGTTCCTAATTTTTTTCTTCAATCTTTTGTGTTACTGCAAATTATTTTTCCTACAATTTCCTTGAAGCAACAGTGCATTTATTTCACAAAAACCATGCTAATGTTTTGGTTCTCAAAGGCCGTAAAGGGGATGAGAAAGCTTCTCAGCTCTGATTCTTTCTTTTTTTAAATATAAATTTAGAGTACCCAATTCATTTTTTTCCAATTAAGGACCAATTTAGCGTTTACAATCCACCTACCCAGCACATCTTTGTGTTGTGGAGGCGAAACCCACGCAAATACGGGGAGAATGTGCAAACTCCACACGGACAGCGACCCAGAGCCGGGTTCGAACCTGGGACCTCGGCACCGTGAGACTGCAGTGCTAACCACTGCGCCACACGCTGCCCTTTCCTCTCATTCCGAATGTCTGTCATCAAATAGGATCATGAAATTCTTCAGAAGAGCATCTGCTGTTTTATTATATTCCTTAATGAGCATTTGACAGATAATGCTTTTGTAATCCGGCCCCCATAGTCATCTGGGAAAGTGAAATCTGTTCACTGAGATGATACAACAACATTTCGCATAAGTTTATGCCAATTTCAAATAATCTTATTTCAAACGCTGCTAAGAACCTCAGAGATGTTTGCAGAGACTCATCTCTAAAATGCATTGTACTCTACGAGGTTAGCCCAAAGTCTTTTCCAGCAACATGTTGACCATTGTCCTGCCTCATATCATCAGCAAAAACAAGAAATTATATCTGTAGATATTCAGTTTTTTTTATTTTTGCAGAAAGAGGAAATTTGGCCAATCCACCTACCCTGCATATCTTTGGGTTGTGGGGGCAAAACCCACACAAACACGGGGAGAATGTGCAAACTCCACAGGACAGTGACCCAGAGCCGGGATCGAACCTGGGACCGCGGCGCCGTGAGGCAGCAGTGCTAGCCACTGCGCCACCGTGTTGCCCAAGAAGGGCATTTCTTACCACAATTGATTTCCAGTTAGCCACAGTCTATGTTTAGAGTATGTCACCCCTTGTTGCTAGCTGCAGCCTTTATGGTTATTTGTTTTCGTAATGCAACCTGTTTTTCTGCACCTAAAAATACTGCAGATAATGTCAACCAAAGCTCAATTTGAGTTTGGCAAAAATAAAATAGATTTCTATCCCATGATTTAGAATATCTATTAATACATGAAATCCTTACATGCTCTTGCATGCTCTTCTTGTCAATTTGGTTCAATTGAAATTGCTACTGGCCTATGTGGAACAGACTTATGCACCCTCACCAGAGCCACTCCATTCTCATCATCCATCTCACCAGTGAACATACTGCATCACCACTATTCAGAGGACATAATTACAGCATGGTGAGTTTAAAGAGGCAGTTTGCAATATAAATCCCAATGTTCACATTTATAATATTGGTGTAGAAATATGGACAGAATATATGGCTTTAAAATGGGGGAATATCTATGTCAACGATTTGGATGAGAATGTACAAGGCATGATCAGTAAGTTTGCAGATGACACTAAAATAGGTGGCATTGTAGAAAGTGAGGAAGGGTATCAAAAATTGCAGCAGGATCTTGATCAGCTGGGGAAGTGGGCCGAGAAGTGGCAAATGGAGTTCAATACAGATAAGTGTGAGGTGTTGCATTTTGGAAAGTCAAATCAAGGTAAGACTTTCACGGTGAATGGTAGGATCTTAGGGAGTATCGTGGAACAGAGGGATCCAGGAGCTCAGGTGCACGGTTCTCTAAAGGTGGAGTCACAGGTAGATAGGGCAGTGAAGAAGGCTTTTGGCATGCTGGCCTTCATCAGTCAGGGCATTGATTATAGATGTTGGGAAGTTATGTTTCAATTGTACAGGACTTTGTTGAGGTCTCACCTGGAGTATTGTGTTCAGTTTTGATCGCCTTGCTATAGGAAAGATGTTATTAAACTGGAGAGAGAACAGAAGAGATTTACAAGGATGTTGCCAGGACTCAACGGACTGAGTTATAGGGAGAGATTGGACAGTTTAGGACTTTTTCTTTGGAGCGTAGGAGACTGAGGGGTGATCTTATCGAGGTGTATAAGATCATGAGAGGCATGGATAGGGTGAATGCACTCAGTCTTTTTCCCAGGGTTGGGGAATTGAGAACTAAAGGGCATAGGTTTAAGTTCAGAGGGGAAAGAATTAATGGGAACCTAAGAAGCGACTTTTTGTACACAGAGGGTATGTGGAATGAGCTGCCGGAGGAAGTGGTTGAGGCTGGGCCATTGACAACATTTAAAAGGCATTTGGATAGGCATGGATAGGAAAGGTTTCGAGGGAAATGGGCCAAATGCAGGCAAATGGGGTTAGCTTAGATGGGCTTTTTGGTTGGCATGGACCAGTTTGGGCCGAAGGACCTTTCTCCGTGCCGTAGATTCTATGATTCAATTACGTCAACATGCCTTGACCCAAATATTTTGTGGTACCTTGCTTTACCTGAGGACCATACTTGATCTCGACACCTTGAGCTGAATTTGAACATATAGAAAGGGTGGATTTGTGTTAGGTGAGGGGTTAAGGCCACAATTTCTTTTTAACCCAAATCCAGTTTAATCTCACTCATTTCCTGCTTTTTCTAAGGCCAGAGGTTGGGTGGGCAACCAATCTGCGTCAAGAAGGTGGGTTTGTTACTTGAAATATGGTAACGAGGCGTCATTCAGATTTTTATTTTTCACTGGGAAACCTGGCAGCTTTGTCAAGATAAGGACTTGATGAATTCAGGTGGTGAGCGGCTTCATAACTACATCATGGATCCAGCTGCCTGCACAATTGCCACATCCGCTCCCCAAGGCCTCCTCCTTTCATACTCCAAGTTCTCTGTCAACATTACTAGAGTCCCTAATCTTCCCCCTTATGATTCCCCTGATTTTCCCACACTACCAGGTTCCTGATTCAACCCCTTGCCCCACCCCATATCACAATGAGGCCTCTGATATACCACACCACCCTATTGGCCGTTGAACTTTAATTACCCCCCCCCCCCACAAGACATTCTGCACACTGCATCCCCCCCACTGAGGTCTATTGATCCTCCCTCAAGCCTGAAATTGACTCCACCATGAAGCCTCCCAATCACCATCATCAGATTTGCAATCTATCTCCAACCCAAATCAGACCTCCAACCCCTTCCCCAACCTCTGTGCTTTGCTTGGACTTGCCTGTCACTGCAGTCTTTAGTGTGGGTCAGATATGTAATCATTTCCCCTCTTATGTGCATTGTTATGGAACTTCCATAAGTTTATATACATATATGTCGATAAATAGTTATGACCAGTAACATTTTGTTCAAAGTAGGCAAAATTTTAAATCCCAAAATTTACTTAGTGAATAAAACCACAACATTCCATAGTTTTTCAAATAATCAGAAGAACTTTTAGAACTTAAAAGTGAACAAAGCTAACAGTCAATATGATCTATCTTATACTCTAACATCCAGAATTAACATGAGGTCAAATGACTTAATAGACAAACTGTGGTTGCTACCAAATGGCAGGTACAAACACAAATTAGCTCAGGAGCCCACCCAGACATCAGTGATCATTGTGAGTCACAAAAATTCTTCAAAACACTGTCTTCCTCATGTGGGATTCAGCTCTTCTCCTTCAAGGATTTAGTCTCTGATTCCCCTTAACTCGAGTTAAACCAAAAAGCCCTCGTGCTTCTTCTGCCTGGACTAACCTTGTCATGTGAGCTAATTTCTCACATTGCCCCCAGGTCCTGTGGTCAGCCATTTGCTCAACATTTTTTAATATCATATACCATCAAAGTGAACCCAAAAGCAAGCAGGCCTGTCCTCTGTCATGCTCAGCACTTGCGCCAGAGCCCTGGGCATGCCAGGAGTTGGAGTTCCCGACCTCCATCCCAAAAACACCAAAAATAAAATCCACAATCTTAAATTCCCTCCTATTTTCCATCTTTGGAAAAATAAATCTTCACTGCATCGAAGGTTTTTTTTTCACAATAACGACTCTTTAGAACAAGTTCTTATAAGTATAAACTTCCAAAAAATAGCATACTACATATTGATCAAATAACCTTTTTATAATTACACATAATATTTGCAGAACTATACATGCTCAACCAGAACAAGAGCAAGTACATTGACAAGCAGAATTAACAGGATTTGGGCAGCACGGTGGAGCAGTTGTTAGCACTGCTGCATCATGGCGCCGAAGTCCCAGGTTCGATCCCGGCTCTGGGTCACTGTCCTTGTGGAGTTTGCACATTCTCCCCGTGTCTGCGTGGGTTTCGCCCCCACAACCCAAAGATGTGCAGAGTATGTGGATTGGCCACGCTAAATTGCCCCTTAATTGGAAAAAATGAATTGGGTACTCTAACTTTATTTTAAAAAAAAGAATTAACAGGATTTAATCAGCACAGAATTATCATGAACTCAGAAGGCCTAAGTTTAAACTCTGGGCAGAACATCAGCAGTTACATTATTTTTCCTACAATCTTTTCACGGTATATTGAAGGTAGTGAAGGAACTTTGACCTTTTCTTTAGAAACATCTTGACTAGCTTATATTTCAACATTGTGCTTTGGTTTTTCAGCCTTTCTGGTGGGCCTGCAAACCAACACTATGGTCCTGTCCCTCTTCAGATATGGCTGCATGGTAGTCACGCTCTATGGAACAACTGACATTCACAGAGGTTTCCCAACTTTAATACAGAAGAACATGTGTGTTTTCTTACTCTTCTCCTCTGTTGATGGAAACATGCCTTTGTTTGGTTCTTTTAATTTGTTAAATAAGTGTGTATTTCTGATTGACAACCAGTTTTAAAATTATCTTCCTCAATCACTTCCTTCAGAAACCTTCTTGCTGTTTCATTGTTTTTTTAATGTATAAAATGGGGAACAAGCTCCTCCCACTCATTCAAACATCGCCCCCGACAAAGATGACAATATCCACCTATCCTGCACATCTTTGGGTTGTGGGGGTGAAACCCACGCAAACACGGGGAGAATGTGCAAACTCCACACAGACAGTGACCCAGAGCCGGGATCGAACCTGGGACCTCAGCGCCGTGAGACAGAAGTGCTATCCAACCGTTTCATTGTTTTGATCAACACCAGAAGCATAAATTGATCAACGCTTCAAAGCTGGAACCTTTCTTTCACAATTTCCTCCTGATAATTATTTACTCGCTTATTGTCCAACTTGTTTCCAAGTTTATTCATATTCTCATTCAAATCAGCAACTGCTCTGGTCTTGGAGGCATCTACCTATCCACACTAATCTTCATTTATTTCAGGGGCTTCATCTCCTTGTTTCAGTCAAAAACGAGGGTCCTCACCAGCTCCAGTGAGTGCAGTTGTTTTTGTTTCAGAGTCATCTGCAGAACCCTTGCACCAGTTTGAGGACCTCACAAGGGCGTTCAGTTCATTTTTGAATATTTCTTCCATTGTTGCTGGCTGCTCCTTTTAATTTACTTGTTGGATCCTCATTCCACTTCTTTAAAAAAAAATCCTTAGCTGCTTAAAGTCTGGACATGTTCTACCAAGAGAAACATCTTACTTTCTTTCCAGGTTGCATTGGAGTTCAAGAGTTTCATAGCTCTTTTTAGGACAAAGTTCCAGTAGTTTGTCAGTCTTGGCTCTAATTCGGTGTTCAATGTTCAACCAACTGTTCCTATACATCAGCAATTTATTTTCTTGTTCGAGGAGTTTTTCACAACACTTACTAAACATTCCTGATATATGAAATACATTAAGTTTTAACTAAAGATCTATCTTTGTTGAATTTGCTCCTATAAGTTGATTATTTAGACATTTCAAGTCCTCATTCAAGTGTTCTATTTCTTGTGACTGATACTCAAGTGTTCTCACCATTTCTCATATTTGTTCTCTAACTTATATTTCGTTCTTTGCACTGAGCAATTTTTCTTTAGCAGATCCTAGTTCCTCACGCAACCTTTGACTTTCCTATATCTCGGATTCTAATGTTCCTTGACTCTGGGCTAATCATTTTTTCCACTTCATAAAAAAATACTGTTTTTTGCAGTCAATTTTAAAATGATATTTTTTGGCTTTTGGGGCAGTTACATCCGCATCCTTATTGGTGATATACCTCTCTCGAGTTTGGACACAGTCATTTAAAAAAAAAAAATTTTTTATTCTCCTCCTTTTTCACATTTTCTCTCAAATTTACACACAACAATAAACAATAATCAGTAACGAATGCATTGTCAATCCCCATATCAATAACAATGATCCCATCCTCCCACCAAACATTAGCCCGCATGTTAATATAAACAAATGACAATAAGGAATCAGGAATCACCCATAGTCACCATTAACACATACAGTCCCCCTCCCCCAACCCTCCCAGCCACCCCCTAATGTTCGATGTAATCTAATTCTCGATAGTGCATAATGAATAACGCCCATGAATTGTAAAACCACTTCGTCCTTCCCCTCAATTCAAATTTGACCTTCTCAAGCGTCAAGAGTTCCAGCAGTACCCCCCGCCACACCAGGGCACAAGGTGGAGAGGTTGATCACCACAGTAATTTTGAGGAGTTTTGCAAGTTTAACATGATTGAGAAATTACTGCAACACAGTCGCTGCCGTGTTACCTCCTGTGCCTGCCAAATCATTACCTAGTATGAAATCTACCCCTTCCAAAGGTTAACTAGGAACAGTTCCCACAATAACAATTCTGTTAATCAAGCCACTTCATAAATGAACTCTATTCAAGGGTACAGATTCATACGTTTCATGAAACCTCCTGCTTTCTTTTTCAACAAACCACTTGGAACACATATGTCATCATCAGCCATCATAAGTGACTGAAATACCCCAGTAGCTCTCAAAATATGGATTTCTTTATTTATTTAGTTGGAGAAGTAAGGGAACATTCCTCCCTTAGAGAAAAAAACTTCTGGTAATCTGGTTCACTTCATCAGTATCTAGGGAAGAATCTACTTGACTATCCTGAGCCATATCCCCCATTCTAGCTGGTTTTGAGGGAACACTTTGTAATTGAGCTATTGCGACCAATTTAACACTCATTTCCTTTAACACCACCATCGATTTAATGTTCAGCTTCCAACAATTGGCTTTCACATGGTCCGTCGGACATCATATGAAAGTCAACAAAGCAAACAGTCAATATGATCTAACACCCAGATTTAACATGAAGTCAGCATGAATTAACAAACATGTTGTGGTTACTATCAGATAGCACATACAAATGAAACAGAACAGAAATGAAACAGGGCAGCACGGTAGCCTTGTGGATAGCACAATTGCTTCACAGCGCCAGGGTCCCAGGTTCGATTCTGGCTTGGGTCACTGTCTGTGCGGAGTCTGCACATCCTCCCCGTGTGTGCGTGGGTTTCCTCCGGTTTCCTCCCACGGTCCAAAGATGTGCGGGTTAGGTGGATTGGCCATGATAAATTGCCCTTAGTGTCCAAAATTGCCCTTAGTGTTGGGTGGGGTTACTGGGTTATGGGGATAGGGTGGCGGTGTTGACCTTGGGTAGGGTGCTCTTTCCAAGAGCCGGTGCAGACTTGATGGGCTGAATGGCCTCCTTCTGCACTGTAAATTCTATGATAATCTATGAACCCACAAATTCTCAGATGTCTATGATCACTGTGGGTCATACAAATTTATTAAAACACTTGTCTTTTTCAAGGGGGATTTCTGCTCTTCTCCATCAAGGACATAGCCTCTGATTTCCCACAGCAGCATCTCCAATTCAGCCTGGAAGCCCTCTTTTAAAAAAAATAAATTTAGTGCACCCAATTATTTTGCAATTAAGGGGCAATTTAGTGTGGCCAATCCACCTACCCTGCCCATCTTTGGGTTGTGGGGATGAGACCCATGCAGACACGGGGAGAAAGTGCAAACTCCACACGGACAGTGAGCCAGGGCTGGGATCAAACTTGGGACGTCTGCGCCGTGAGGCAGCAGTGCAAACCACTGTGCCACTCAGCCTGGAAGCCGTCTTGATTTTCAGCTCAAATTAACCGTGTCACATGGGCTACTTTTTCATGCCACCATGGTCAAGTTTACATGCTTGTAACCCTGGTCACATGGACAATCTTCTTGCACCTTCTCACCAGCCGTCAAAGGCAACCCAGAGGTGAGCATGTGCATCCCTTGCCACAGTCTGCACTTGAGCTCGAGCCCAGGGTATGTCAGGAGTTGTAGTCCTTGGCCATTGCTCCAAAAAGAGCAAAATAGATCCATATAAATTCCCACCATAGATGTGTGCCTGCTGTTGCACCGTCACCGTCATTGGCTGTGGTGCTCAGTGGATGTGGGATTTCTCTGTTATTTATTGGCCTGAGATTCAGTGTTTGTCAGCTGCTGTAATTTGTTGGAACCACAAATAGGGAGGAAGAGGGAGAAATTAAAAATATTTAAGATGGAAATAAAAAAGTAAAAATAAGGGGCGTGAAACCCGCCCCCGCCAGCCGCTGAATTCTCCGGCACCGGATATTCGGCGGGAGCGGGAATCGCGCTGCGCCGGTCGGCAGCCCCCCCCCCCTGGCGATTCTCCGGTCCACGATGGGCCGAAGACCCACTGCTGTCATGCCAGTCCCGCCGGCGTGAATCAAACCACCTACCCTACCGGCGGGACTGGCGGCGCGGGCGGGCTCCAGGGTCCTGGGGGGGGGGCGCGGGGCGATCTGGCCCAGGGGGGTGCCCCCACGGTGGCCTGGCCCGCGATTGGGAGCCCACTGATCCACGGGCGGGCCTGTGCCGTGGGGGCACTCTTTTCCTTCTGCCTCGGCCATAGCCTCCGCGATTGCCATTGCGGAAGTGACCCCCCCCGCGCATGGGCGGGGATGACGCCAGCAGCCGCTGACGCTCCCGCAAATTTGCAGACTTCCACCAGCCGGCGGAGTCCCTTCGGCCCTGGGTGGCGTGGCACCAAAGGCCTTTCCTGCCGGCCGGCGGCGCGCCAACCACTCCGGCGCGGGCCTAGCCCATTCAAGGTGAGGGCTTGGCCCCTAAAGATGCAGAGAAATCCGCACCTTTGGGGCGGCCTGACGTTGGAGTGGTTCCCGCCACTCCATCCCGCCGGGACCCCCCCCGCCCCACCGGGTAGGGGAGAATCTCGGCCAAGAAGGTTAATGCAAGGGGCGGGACTTTCCTCGCAACCCACCACATGTTTCACAGCAGAACTGGCAGACCGCCATTGGCTGGAAGCAGGAGCTTTTGGTCCCGCTGTTGTCAATGGGATTTCCCATTGAATCGACCCCTCTCCACCATGAAACCTGCGGCGGGGGGGGGCACCATCGGTGGGACCGGAAGATCCAGCCAGTGTGAATGGCCCGAAAGTTCCGGCCAAGAATTCAAATGTTTTGCTGCTAGCCTGGGTGGTATTCTCACGTGTAATAGTGGTATCCATGTCGACATGGATACCACTATTACACGTGAGAACACCACCCACCAGGTACGCGGTACATACTCGTGCGACTCGGCCAACGTTGTCTACCTCATACGCTGCAGGAAAGGATGTCCCGAAGCGTGGTACATTGGCGAGACCATGCAGACGCTGCGACAACGAATGAACGGCCATCGCGCAACAATCACCAGGCAGGAATGTTCCCTTCCAGTCGGGGAACACTTCAGCAGTCAAGGGCATTCAGCCTCTGATCTCCGGGTAAGCATTCTCCAAGGCGGCCTTCAGGACGCGCGACAACGCAGAATCGCCGAGCAGAAACTTATAGCCAAGTTCCGCACACATGAGTGCGGCCTCAACCGGGACCTGGGATTCATGTCGCATTACATTCATCCCCCACCATCTGGCCTGCGAAATCCTACCAACTGTCCTGGCTTGATACAATTCACACCTCTTTAACCTGGGGTTACCCCATCTCTGGCTCTGTAAAGATTTAATCACCTGCTAATGGTCGCATTCCTAGCATTGTTTGGCATCTTTGAATTTGTCTATATATGTGTTTCTGGAACATACTTCTTCATTCACCTGAGGAAGGAGCAGCGCTCCGAAAGCTAGTGACATCGAAACAAACCTGTTGGACTTTAACCTGGTGTTGTAAGACTTCGTACTGTGCTCACCCCAGTCCAACGCCGGCATCTCCACATCATTATTATTTATAGGAGTTAATGCCCACCACTTGCATAAAATTAAACACAATTAATATACAATTAATAGTGTCTTAAACCTCATGTAAATTAATTCAAAATATAGCATCTTTCCTCATTTGTCTCCTTTATAAAAATATTATTATATAGTGCCTTTACCATAGTAAAACATGTCGAGGCTCTTCACAATAGGATAAGAAGATGTTAGGGCAAGTGATAAACTTGGCCAAAAAAATACATGTTAAAGAATGTCTTAAAGGATGCAGAAGAAGTAGCGACAGAGACAGAGAGGCTTAGGGAGGGAATGGTCAGATTTTGGGACCCCAGCAGTTGAGGGGATGCGCGCCAAAGAAAATCGGAGGAGGACAGAATCCGAAGGACACAGAAATCTTGGAGGATCGTTGGACTGGTGAAGGTTACAGAGATGGTGAGGGGGAGATCATAGAACATAGAAAATACAGTGAAGAAGGAGGCCGCTCGGCCCATCGTGTCTGCACCGACGAGGAACTTGAAAAGAGGTTGAGATTCCTAAAACCTAGGTGCTGCCAGGCCAGGAACCAATTTTGTGTCAGCAAGCACGAGGTGATGGATCAAGATTACTTGAGAGTACATTAAGAAAACTATTGCTTGGTTCAGCTTCTCTAGCAACATAACAGTATCAGATCACTTTAGTGGTTGGAAGAAGGATGATAATTGTGCAGCTATTCAGCTTTTCCTGAGAAACTGCTACAGCTGGTCAGATATTTATATTTAGTTGACTGCCTCAGACTCTGGCTATGCCAGAGATCAACCAGTTTGCTCCTATGAGCTGCTCTTTGAGAATTTCTCCCGTCAGGAGGCATGCGATGACTGAAGAGATGTTGTATTTACCACAGAACCGAGGTTGCTATTTTCAGTAGTTTTATGAATATAAAAAGAATTATGACAATTCACAGGTGAACTCACAGGCAGCCTATGCATATGTGGGGGAGAAAAACATCCCACATTTCCTTCTCCCAGTGGTTGCACAGAATAGACATGTTTATTCTAATCTTTTCTAATGTTAGAACATTTACTGAGCAAAGCCCAATATGCTTGTTCCAGATCCGTACACAGCATTTTTGAGCCCTGAATAAATATGACCACACACAAACACGAAGAGTGCATTGTGATGTTAGCATCCAGCAGAGCTTGGACTGATTAATAAGCTGACACATGGGGATGCAAGTTTGACAGTCTTGACATTTAATCATGAATAAATCCTGGATGCTTGCAGTCCTATATGTTCAGGTACATTCAAATGTGTGTATACGTCTTGTCAGTGATAGGCAGAGAGATGATGCAGAATATGGTTATTCACTTCACACTGCTGTGTTTCTTTTCGCACAGTTTGGCAAAGCAGAGGGAAAAGACTTAGAATCATAGAATCTCCACAGTGCAGAAGGAGGCCATTCGACTCATTGGGTTTGCACCGATCCTTTGAAAGAGTACCCGATCTAGGACCATGCCCCAGCCCTATCCAGTACCAGCCTCCCCGAACAGGCTCCGGAATGTGGCGACTAGGGGCTTTTGACAGTAACTTCATTGAAGCCTACTTGTGACAATAAGCAATTATTATTATCCCTGTAACCCCACCTAACCTTTTAGACATTAAGGTGCAATTTAGCATGGCCAATCACCTAATCTTTACATCTTTGGACTGTGGGAGGAAACAGGAGCTCCCGGAGGAAACCCACTTAATTCATTAAATAAATTTATAAAGCTTTAATCACTCTGCAAATGTCCTATATCTCTCCCTGCCTTGGAGAACTGAGGTTGAGGGCATGGAGGGGGAGGTAAATTTCCTCAGAGTTTAAGCAGATTCCTTGTTTCCCTTGAACTTTAAAATTTTTTTGACAGTACCCAATTCTTTTATTTCCAATTAAGGGGCAACTTAGCATGGCTAATTCACCTACTCTGCACATCTTTTAGGTTGTGGGGGGTGAAATCCACGCAGACATGGGGAGAATGTGCAAACACCACACAGAGAGTGACCAGGGGCCGGGATCGAACCCAGGTCCTCAGTGCCGTGAGGCAGCAGTGCTAACCACTGTGTCGCCCTCACTGTTTCCCTTGAAACAAAACACCATTTCCACATGGGGCTGCATTTACCCTGTGTGCTTCTGAACTCTACAATCAGGCTAGGTCACTCGCGATTACTCCTGATTCATTGATTTGCAAATAATGGCCTGAATGAAGGCTCATCGTCCAGTTATGGATGCGGACAGTCTCTCGGAGCAGAACACCAAATCAGAGACTTCCGAGCTTGAAAGCAGCAGCAGGTTGTAACAGAAGGCAAGTAAGTGAGAGAACCTCAAAATGGACATGCTCTCTTTCTCTAATTTAAAAAATAACTTAATTGAAAAGGATGGCTCTTGTACCCAGGTCAGTATGGGATGGGGGGGGCGGGGGGGGGGGGGGTGCAGAGCTGCTCAATAGACCAGCGCATGGCTGCTCCTGCATCCAAGCAGCAGGGGCTCTACGCCTTCCTGGAACACTGGCCATTCAGCCTGCCACTGGGAGGTCGCCTCCTGGCAGCTAAACTGCTGCCTGCTTGCTGCCTGTGGGCATCTGGAAGCCAAATGGAAAATCCAGTGGTTTCGACCACACTTCCGGAGAGGTTACAGGGGAGGAGAAGATCTGTGCAAATTCACCCCAAGTAGACTTTAGGCCGGAGTTTCCTCACCGAAGAAAACAATTGTTCATCTTTCAGCTTACACAGGAAGAGCCAGCCTCTGATTCCACTGTTTGGGCCTCTGCTGCTGAGCGTGTTCCTGACCTGCTGTTTAGACAGTGCATTTCCAGGAAGGGTTAGTTACGGAATCATGATCAGAAGCAGGAATGCTCCTAAAAGTCGTTATTCCTCCTGTACCTTAGTGACACAAACAAACAGTAGCTCTTAAAGGGATAACCGAAAGCCATTCCCAAAATGGCTAAATGTCACTGAGGTGTGTGGGATCAGGTAGAACATGTCCCTTTTTCTCCTCCCTGACCTTGATACGCTGAGCTGAACAGTAACGCTCCAACTAATGCCAGCTAATTCAGCCCAGATCCGGTGTGTGGGGTTCAGCTACTGCTTTAGGTCAGTTCACTGAGCTGTGAGGCAGGAAGCACGGCAAAACAATAATTTTAAAATCATGTTTGCAGCAAATCACACAGAGCAGGTTTTTAATTCTTTGCCACCTGCCAGGGGAAAAGACCAAAAAGGATGCCTAGCGGGGGCATCATCCTTGGCCTTTCAAAATGCTCTTATTTGCATACAGTGCCTGCCTGAATACCTTCTGTACAAGCCTCCCACTCCATTTTCAGTTCCGCGCTTCATTTAGGCAGCAAAGATTAAAACCGACCCAGTTATTATCCTGCTCTCTCATTTGTGTCCTCTGTAAACAGAGGCAAAAAGGGTTTAACAATTTTCTCATGATAAACAACTCTTTATTCTCAGTGTGGTCTGATGAATAAACATCATATTTTCCCTTTTTTAAGTGGGAACACAAGGCACGTATAAGTGAATCACCAAAATAACGCCAACTGGCTTTGTAAAGTTAAAATTCAGACACTTGCTCTATTGTTCCAGTTGCTCTCATTTGCATACAGTGCGCAGAAAGAGATTAGACAGGGAAGTATTGTGAGGTCAAGGAACCAAGGACATCTGCTGAGGGCTACAACAGCCTCTGTGCAAATCACCCACGGTGCCATTTGGAGCAAGTCATGTGGAGTATGTGGGATTTATTAGGAGCACTTCAGTGGCACGATTTAACATGGTCACAAATACTTTATTCTTTAATGATCCTTAAAAAATAGCATTGTTACAACACATTCCATGTGCATGCTGAGAAGTGGGGGAGGCATACATTGCAGGAATGCTTTGTAAGGAATGCTGATACACCAGCTGAGGGACATTTTATCAAAAGGAATTGTGCTGGCACAGCCAGTCCTCACTAACTGGATAATATTTGTATTCAACTGTCTAAATTAAAAATGAGCATTAGCATGTGAGCCTTCCTCAGTCATTTGCTGCTGTCACTGTTCTTCTTGTATTGTGGTTACAGTGCTTGGCAGTGCTTTTTCTGTTCTTAAATTTTATTTTTAGTCAGACCATCGCATGCATTAAAATAGACTCACGACAAGACGCTTTTCAAAAGCTTTTTCGGCAGCAGTTACTGTATTCAAAATGTGAAAGGAAAGATTAGGATTGTTTCAAGTTCACCTTCTACAATCTGCGATGATTGAGATCTGACAACACTTGGAAGTGTTGAGAGAAGGATTCCTCACTTTAGAAGACGGCCAGTAATGTCCCGGAGACACCGGTGGCTCAGCTGATGTTGAAAATTTAACAGAGGGTGAGAAAACTATCAGCTCCTTGTTAATTAAAACACAGTTGCCCTCAAATGGCTGACTGGAAGGAAATGGCATTTCCCTCACACTCTTGCATCCCTCTTGAAAAACCATGAATCAGAGGGTCACAGCAGCAGATGATCAATTCCACTGCTGGGTACACATTAGAACTAATTCAGCTATTGTTTATTTAAATCATTTGTTTACATGCTGGGTGCGGCTTTGGAATTGCTCCCAGACTAATCTCTTTAAAGGCAACACAATGTTTTTTGTAAACACACCCAAAGTTACCATAGTCTTTTTCCAGAGGCACTTCCACTAATTGTTTTGATATACAAGAGCAGTCCCTTCCTATGTGTCAAAAGTTTCAGTTTAAGCTCTCTGGTAGTCATGTGGCGGTAGAACTCATCTCTGAGGAAGTGAATCTCAGAATGGACTGCAATGTGGTGATTTCATCAAACCAGCATTTCTAATTGCCTCAACATGAAAAGTGAGCTTCAAAGGTACTCTTGCTGATTCTGATTTTCCATTTCAGCCCTTTCAGATCCTGACCGTCCTTTGAAGCTTTCAAAGTGCGAACCTGTTTTTCATCATTTGAGCACTTCTGAAACCATCTTCTATATATTTCCAAATGAATTACCGATGTTGCCATTAAATTAGAGAAGGGTGGGGGCAAAGTGTAAAGTTCCAGCATACTACAGAACTAAATGATGGGTCACAACTTCTTTCTGACAACTCGGCGCCTCAGCAGGGGTGTGGGAGGGAAGGAAGGGTGCCAAAGAACAGCCAGATAGGAATGATACCACAAAGGCTATGGGTCCTGACAATATTCCGGCAATAGTCCTCAAGATTTGTGCTCCAGAACTTGCCGCAACCCGAGCCAAGCTGTTCCAGTGCAACTACAATACTGGCATCTATCGGGCAATGTGGAAAATTGTACACAAAAAACAGGGCCAATCCAACCTGGCCAATTACCAGCCCACCAGCCTACTCTCGATGATTTGTAAAGTGATGGAAGGGGCATCCACAGTGCTAAAGCGGCACTTACTCAGCAATAACCTGCTCACGGATGCTCAGTTTGGCTTCCGCCAGTCTCACTCAGTTCCTGACCTCATTACATCCTTGGTTCAAACATGGACAAAAGAGTTGAATGCCAAAGGTGAGGTGAGAGTGACTGACCCTTTGTCATGATATGCAGACATACACATAATGATATACAGACAAGCAGCTAATGGACACAGAGAACAGGACATGACCAATAAGCAGGCAGGACACTCAGGGGTGGGATCTGACTATAAAAGACACGAGGCACTCACACTCCGCCTCTTTCCACTGATGAACATCTAGAGAGTCAGTCAAGGGTGTTGTTACAATCTCACACCTCCACCACGTGGCTAAGAGCTAGTCTGGTTCAGTCAGACAGAGTAACCACACTTACGTTAGCAGAGAGTCGAACTCACAGAGAACTGTGCTAACTGTGCTATTAGTTCAATAAACCTGATTGAACTATCTTCAAGGTCTGGAGTATCTTTCTGATCTAAGCTTCAGCCAGTTGCAGCCAGTGTTAGACCAGTGCACCGAACTCGACATGATACCAGGAGACTACTAATTTATGGTGGCTTACCTCAGTCCGTTCCGTGACTACCAGCAAATGTATCCCGGCACCATGGGGAAAATTCAGGCTCCTCACCAGCTCAGGACCTCCGGCAATCTCAGTGCCAACTGGCAGATATTCAAGCAAAAGTTTTTGCTGTACATCGAAGCCTCAGACCTCGAGGGTGCTTCTGATGCAAGAAAGATCGCGCTTCCCCTCTCAACAGCGGGTGATCAAGCCATCAAACTCTTCAACTTGTTTAACTTCACGGAAGGCCAGGACAAGACAAAGTTTCAGACCACCCTGGACAAGTTCGATAGTCACTGTGAAGTGGACACGAATGAAATCTTTGAGGGCTACATATTCAAACAACGTCTTCAAGGTAAAGATGAATCTTTCAATGCCTTCTTAACTAGCCTCCGCCTGCGAGCGCTGTCCTGCCGCTTTGGTGATATTGCTGACTCCATGATCAGAGACCAAATCGTGTTTGGATGTTCACTCTGATCCTCTGAGAGAGCAGCTCTTAAAAATCAAGCATATGACCCTGCCAGTCGCAATTGAAACATGTACAGTGCATGAGCACGCAAAAAAATCGATATTCCCAATACAAATCGGCTGAAAATGAGAAACTTGCCTCCCACGAGGCAGTGAGTGTGCAGGCCATCTCCCGGATGGAGCGCCTCAGCATTGAAGACAGCAGCCATCTCGCTCGCTTTTCCCGGAGCCCCACGCATGCGCGATGCAAACGGGATTACGAAGCGGCTGACACTCACAATGCGCAGGTGCAGACGTCTGCCGGCCGCACTGCGCATGGGTGACGACGTACACCGCGTCACAACGCCAACGTCATGACGTGCCTGAACTGCGGCAACGCCCACTTAAAGGGACACTGCCCTGCAAGAGGCAGGCATGTTTAAACTGCGGGAAGCCTGGACACTATGCAGCCTTATGCAGGTCTGCACCACCAGTAAGAGGCCAGCGCTCCCAATTCCGACGACGGCGCGTCCAGAATGTGCAACGACGATTACAGGATTCTGATCCTGGCAGTACAACGGATCCAGAGTACGAGTGCCTGGAGTCCGCCTACCAAGTGGGCATCATTACCACACGTGAACATGCCACACCTAACTCATCTCGCATTCAGTCCATCCTCGCTGTGGATTCGGAGGACGAATGGCGTGCGGTGATGCAGGTCAACCGCTGTTCCATCCAGTTCAAGCAGGACACAGGTGTTTCTGCCAACCTCCTCTCACAGGCATACTTCAAACGCATCAAGAAGCCCCCCAAGAAGGGTAGCATGGTGGCGCAAGTGGTTAGCACAGCTGCCTCACGGCGGCGAGGTCCCAGGTTCGATCCCGGCTCTGGGTCACTGTCCGTGTGGAGTTTGCACATTCTCCCCGTGTTTGCCTGGGTTTCGCCCCCACAACCCAAAGGTGTGCAGGGTACGTGGATTGGCCACGCTAAATTGCCCCTTAATTGGAAAAAATTAATTGGATACACTAAGAAGGTCCTTCCAGTAGCCTGCCAGCTCCTGGACTATAACGGTAATGCCATCACAACACTGGGGCCCTGCCATCTCCTCGTCTCCAACGGGAGTACCCATGCAAGGCTAAGGTTTGAAATTGTCAAGCCGGACAGGGCATCCCCACTGGGCGCGCATGCCTGCAAAAAGCTAAACCTGGTGCAGCGGGTTTATTCAACGACATCCTCCAACGTGGATCTTCAAGCTGGCATTGACGACATCCTCGCTCAGTATCCAGATGTATTTGACGGGATGGGCACTTTGCCATATCGGTACAAGATCCTATTGCGACCTGATGCCAAGCCAGTGGTCCATGCACCATGCCGGGTCCCGGCTCTTCTGAAGGAGCGCCTGAGGGAACAGCTCAAGGAGCTGCAGCAGCAGGGGATCATTTCCAGGGTAACCGAACCGACTGACTGGGTCAGCTCGATGGTGGTGGTTAAAAAGCCCTCTGGAGACCTGCGCACCTGCATTGATCCCAAGGATCTCAACCAGAATATAATGCGTGAACACTACCCCATCCCGAAGCGGGAGGAACTCACCCGTGAGATGGCACATGCAAGGTTTTTCACGAAGTTAAATGTGTCACATGGATTCTGGCAAATCCAGCTGGATGAGTCCAGCAGAAGGCTCTGCACCTTCAACACACCGTTTGGCAGGTACTGCTATAACCGTATGCTGTTCGGCATCGGAGATATTTCACCGCATCATGGAGCAGATGATGGAGGGCATCGAAGGGGTTCGTGTGTACATGGACGACGTCAACATATGGTCCACGACACCTGAGGAGCATGTTTCCCGTCTCCAGGAGGTGTGCGTGAGCAGAACATTCTGATTGGGGGTGGAGGGGAGGGGGTGATCAATGGGGGAATAGATGGTCCTGAGGTGGGAACCACCGCTGTTTGTCAGTCTAACACCCTTTCCCATTGCCTTGAAGAGATTGAAATTTGTACCCTGAACTTCCCCGAGTGTTACTGCTGCTAGGCCAGGTGGCCATACGCCAGAGACGGCGGCAACAGCAGCATCTGCAGATGCTCGAGGCGGCAGACCATGTGCTGGACGTCATCCCACCCTGAGGACCCGACCGCCCATCAGGTCAGGGAAGGAAACAGAGGGGGAGTCCCTCACCGGCCCACGGTGTACAGGCGTCGCTGGTTGTTTGAACAGATGACGGACAGCGCATGGTGCAGGAGGCTCCACCTCAACAAGGAGACGGGGCAGCACCTGTGCCATGTCCTTGCGGACCTGGCACCACATGGGGGAGGAGGACACTCGCTCTTTGAGGCCATCAAAGTCACCGCAGCTCTGAACTTTGAGGCCTCAGGATCATTCCAGGGCTCGAGCAGGGACCTGTGTGTCACCTCGCAGGCCACAGCCCACAGGTGCATCCGACAGGTCACGGATGCCCTGTTTGCCTGGGCGGAAAACTACATCAACTTTGACATGGACCAAGCCCAACAAGATGCCTGGGCAGCAGGTTTCTCCGCCATCACCAGGATGGTAGCACGGTAGCACAGTGGGTAGCTCCAGGGTCCCAGGTTCAATTCCCGGCTTGGGTCATTGTCTGTGTGGAGTGTGCACGTTCTCCCAGTGTCTGCGTGGGTTTCCTCCGGGAGGTCCGGTTTCCTCCCACATGTCCCGAAAGACGTACCCGAACTGGCGCTGGAATGTGGCGACTAGGGGCTTTTCACAGTAACTGCCTGCTTGTGACAATAAAGATTATTATTAATAATGCACTAGGTCCAGGGGGTAATAGATGCCACACATGTTGCCCTGCACTCACCGGGCCCTCTGGGTGTGCCATAGGTTAACAGAAAGGGGTTCCACTCCCTCAACATACAGCTCATGTGCGACTACCACATGAAGATTATGCAGGTGTGTGCATGCTTCCTGGGGAAAGCCCACGACAACTACATCCTGGGGCAGTCGGTCATCCCCGGCCTCTTTGAGGACCAGGCCAGGATGGGCGGCTGGCTCTTGGGGGGGAGAAGGGGTAACCGTTGAGGACCTGCCGGGTGATGCCAGTATGGAAGCCAGAGACCGAAGTGTAGACCCGGTACAACGAGGCCTATGTGGCCACCCGGGCTGTCATTGAGCGATGCATCGGACTCCTCACAATGCGCTTCCGAAGCCTCAACCGCTCTGGTGGTGCCCTCCAGTACACCCACTGGAGGGTCGCCTGCTTTGTGGTGGTGTGCTGTGTCCTCCACAACCTGGCACAGCAGCGTGGCGCCGTGCTGGAGGTTGGTGACCACCTCCAAGGAGGAGGAGGAGGACGAGGATGATGAGATGGCGCTGGACCAGCAGGGGCTGGAGGACGAGCCCAGGAAGGAACTGGAGGACCAGCCGGAGGCTGCAAGACAGGCAGAAGCAGCGAGGGCCCGACAAAACCGAAGAGCCATGGGGGCCCTCATACTGGCCTGATTCACTTAGGACATGGCCTGGTCCATCATCACCACCTTACCCACCCCCACAACCCCATCTCTTACCCTCCCAGGGTATGTGTTACATAACACCAGGGTGCTGGGATTTTCTCGGCACTGTCAGCGGGTCACTGTTATGATAACCCGCAGAGAGCTGAGCGCTGGTGCTCCTCAATCTGTGCTATAGCCTGGCCCCTGCCTGTCTGCTCAGTGCTCACTCACATCCATCACCTGCCCGGGGTGGGGGTAGGGGGGTGCGGGGGCTGGAGAAATGGGCCAAGGGTTCGGAGTTCTGCCCGCAATGTGGAAGGAAGTGACAGAGGCATCATACTGGTTGTGCTCAAGAGTGTTTATTGTGTTTAACAAATCCCCACTCTGCTGAAGGTGCTGCCCCCTGCCCCCTCCCCTGGTGCCCTCAGTGATCTTCGACATGCTTGGCCTTCCTACCTAAACACATCAGAGGTGGAGACAGCCAGCTGCTTACCGCGTCCCGTGATCTTCGGTGCCCCTGATGGGTGTCCTCTGGGGCGGGAGGGTCTCAGCTCATTGTCGGCACACATGCACAGCGGTGCCACTCAGTTCCAGGCACTGACTGCGTCACCGACTGCGCAATGCCTTGGACACCTTCACTAATGGTGCCGAAGTCGTGCGCCAGGCTCTCCACAGGGGTCACCACCCTAGCAGTGTTGACACTGTGCCACGCAGTGTCAGTGACATCTCCTGCGCCCATAGCCTCTGGGACTCGTCCAATCAGCCATGCATTTGCTGGGGTGTCACTGACATCTCCCTCTGAATGTCCCGGCCGCTTCCTATCATTTCCACCAGCTCCGGGATGACCTCTTCCATTGGCTCAGCATCAGGTTGGACCCCAGCTGCGCTCTGGGATCCAGCAGATTTCAACTGCTGTCTCACCTGGGGCTTCCTGCCTCCAGCTGATTTACATAGATACATATAGATACATAGAAGATAGGAGCAGGAGGAGGCCTTTTGGCCCTTCAAGCCTCTCTGCCATTTATCACGATCATGGCTGATCATCCAATTCAATAGCCTAATCCTGCTTTCTCCGCATAGCCTTTGACCCCATTCTCCCCAAGTGCTATATCCAGCCGCCTCTTGAATATATTCAAAGTTTTAGCATCAACGACTTCCTGTGGTAATGAATTCCACAAGCTCACCACTCTTCGGGTGAAGAAATGTCTCCACATCTCTGTCCAAAATGGTTTTCCTTGAATCCTCAGACTGTGACCCTTGGTTCTGGACACACCCATCATTGGGAACATCTTCCCTGCATCTACCCTGTCTAGTCCCGTTAGAATTTTATAAGTCTCTATGAGATCCCCCTCATTCTTGTGAACTCCAGCGAGAACAATCCCAACCTAGTCAATCTCTCCTCATATGACAGTCCCGCAACCCCAGGAATCAGTCTGGTAAACCTTCCCTGCACTCCCTCGAGAGCAAGAACATCCTTACACAGAAAAGAAGACCAAAACTGTACACAATATTCCAGGTGTGGCCTCACCAAGACCTTATAAAATTGCATCAGCAGCTGTGTGGTGCTCACCAGATTGTGCCCACGAAGCCTGACCAGTAACATATCCCACCGAGGTGCGTGTATCTGCTCTGGCGAAGGGTGGAGCTGACAGCTGTGATGCTTTGATCGTGTATTCCTCGGAGCTCCCCTCTGAGGTGGTCTGGTGGGAGGCCGGAGAGGGGGCCACCCGGGATGGGCCGGCACTGCCGGCTGGAGGACCTGCTGGAGAATGGACATGTGGTCAGTAGGTCAGTCAATAAGGAGGTGGGGATTCTTAAGTCCAGCACCCCACCGCCAATCTGGGCCCTCTCACAGCAATTGTGAGACAGCTTTTCCAGAGGAGACACAGAGGGCATCTTTAGACACACGCAAAGTTTACAGTGGTGAGTGTGAAGGAAGGGTTGGGGGGGTTGAAGGGAGGAGGGGTAGAGGGAAGGTTGGGGGGGACATTGAAGGAAGAGGGGGTCAGAGGGAGGGTTGGGGGTCGTATGGAGAATTGGTGGGGTGGATGCTTACGTGGGGGCAGAAAGGTCTCGGGGGAGGGGGGTCGTTGGTGTCAACACACTCGTGCTGCCCGGTGTAGGTTGTTGACCTTTTCCGGGACTGGAGGCCAGTCCTCTTGGTCACTCTCCCGGCGCTCACAGCTGCCGCCAGCTTGTCCTAGACAACACTGGCTGCCCTGTGACTGACCCTCCTGGACCCTCAGGAAAACAGGACATCCCTCCTGGCCTCCACTGCGTTTTGGAGCCTCCCCAGATCTCAACCCCGAATCTTGGGGCCGGTCTCTTGGGTGCCATTGTTGCGAGCTGGCTGTGGTTGGCTGAGCAAGTGCTGCTCGGCCTTGTTAGCAGAGGGCTGGCGAGTGTGGTGCCGGCAAATCAGCTGGCGAGCCTTCATTTGAGGCGAGGCGCCAGTGGAGCCTCGTTAAGTGGACCAATTAACATTTAATAGTGTTGCCGGTCTCGCAGGCTGAGCCCCGGGACGTTCGCGGCAGTTCCCGCTCACTACAACACTTCGAAATCATTCCGGAGAATCGAGCCCATTACCTTCACTGAATCCCCACTATCAACATCCTGAGGGTTGTCATTGACCAGAAACCGAACTGGTCATGTCAGAGGCCAGGAATCCTGCGGTGGGTAACTCACTCCTGACCCCCAAAGCCTGTCCACCATCCACAAGGCACAAGTCGGGAGTTTGATGGAATACCTTCCACTTGCCTGGATGAGTGCAGCTCCAACAACACTCAAGCAGCTCGACACCATCCAAGCCAAAGCAACCCGCATGATTGGTACCCCTTCCACAAACATTCAATTCCTCCAACACAGACGAACAGTGGCTGCTGTGTGTACCATCTACAAGATGCACTACAGAGGTGTGAAGGGTAGGTGGTGTTGCTCTCTTTGGTGTTGTCTCTTAATTTGGCTCTGTTTAATTACGTTTGCTCAAGAGTCGCCAGGTATCTTTTGTTACCGCCACAAGGCTCAGAACCGAATACTGATCAAAGACTCAATACACCAGTTTGTAAGTTCAAAAGCAATGCTCATTTATTTACACACAGTCAAATATACTCATGCATAAAACTCTACAAACTAAACTATCACTATTACTAAAGCCTATACTTAGCTTCGGGTGCCCACTCAGTCAGAGGAACAATAGCCGTTGCTCGGTTCTGAGGCTGCTGAGTTGAGCTCTTTACAGGATAGCAACTAGGAGCTTCTATCTCGTAGCGTGCGTTGACTTGGAACTTACTTGGTCTGGCGTAGCTGCTAGGCTGGTCTCTCTACGCTGAGAGCCAAGGCCAAAGAAGAAAGATTCTCTCTCGGGGAATACCTTTTATACCTAAAAGGGCTTTGCGCGCTTTTGGGCAGGCCTTGAACTTGGCCTCAATTAATTGGGTCTTTCCCAATCATTCTTATCGATCTTCCTCCAATAGAGGGGTGGGTTCCCTGGTTGATGGGCGTGTCCTAGTTGGCCGTTGGATTGCTTTGTTTGAGTCTCTGGTGCCGGGGTGTCTGCCTTAACATTGTTTATCTAAATGTTTCCCTTTTGTCCCCGGAGATGGCTCATTAGTATGTAGATGGCTTAGCGGTTTCTGTCCTGTCTGAGAGCTAAGGTTCTAATCAACAGACAGACCTTGCTTGTTTCTCAGTATTGTCCAATTTTCCCAGCATTCTTTTCAAGTGTCCATTTTGTAATCGGGACTTGGCCATCCCAGATGGCTACACTCCCTCCTTGTGATCCTCAACGCAAAGCGTGAAGGATCACACTACTGTGTCATCTTCATCCTCTGACCAAACGGGGCACCCATACCTAAGTTCTACACTGTCCTATCCTATGCAACACAATTTTACCGAAACCATTTAAAATACATTCATTATCATAAAACTCTACGGGGCGCTATGACATTAATACATGCATTACAGAAAAGTAAAAAAACTGGAACCTCTAACTATTCTCAATAAACTATCCTCATTCAAACAATCCAAAAATCTACAACATCTTAAACTGTACAAAATAGCAGCACACAAATTTCTCTGGCCTGGCAGTCAGACACAGGTTTACATCTCTTTATTTCACAGAATACATAAGGAAAAATGGATGCACTTTAATCCGTCCCAATGGGTTCGGGGGTCTGGTGAAATCCGATAATGGGGGACCTAAACCTGTATACCGGGGTGCGAGAGCGATATGCTCTCTTTCGCCATTTCCTAACTCTAAACGTTTGCACGACACTGCAAAGTATCGCCAGCACTAAGAGGGCTTCAACTACATATGAGAGTGAGTACCAGGTGATAAACCTATCACACCAGGTCGGGGTATTGCCAGCTGTCGCGGGGCTAGTTATCTCGGGGTTCCGAGTATTGCAGGGGTGAGAATCATTTACGGTTTGTGTGGTAGGGGTCAGGGGGGTAGCGTCCGCGCGCAACTGAAGGGATCCCGCTAAGATCCATGTGAACACGAAGGCTGTCTTCATCTTTGTCGGTCTTCTTCTTTGTCTTCCTCTGGGGTTCCTGAGGTTCCGGAGTTCTGTGAACACATGCATAAACTCTGTTATTATCTTGCTTAAGATCTCGTATGTCCGTCTGTCTGTCCTTTATTGCCAATTTCCCTTTATAATTGGTCACCATCTGTGACTCCCTCATTTTTTTTTAAACCGAATGTTGGGACAAGACATCTAACAAAATTACTGCCATACTGCGAGCCGTCTCGCAGCCTGTGTGATCTACCATCCTAGTGTTTGAGGATGTAAATAGCATACAGAAGCAACCTAAGTGTTGCCAAAACCAAACAAAAGAATTTTGAACGTAACAAGCCAAAATGGGGTGCGTATGGGCCGCGGCGGGTAAGAAATGGGTGGAATCCCAAGGTAGGACGGTGATCAATGCCGTATGTGCTCTACCCGAGCGTAATTGACCAGAGGGGGGTCCTCAGGCAGGGCGGGGACCAATGCCGTTTCTCCACTGCCTGAGCAACCGGCAAGAACGGGTAAGAATGTGGTCGTCATGGGGGCTTCCTCTCGAATCAGGAGAGTAGTTATGAGTCGTGTTCTGTCGACAAACTAGTTTCTCTGAATGGTTGTCTGGCGACAAACGTGTACCTTTAAACTGGTTTCTGTTGACAAACTAGTTCCTCTGAACTATTGTCTGGGGACAAACTTGTTCCTCTAACAGCCATTGGGCGTCAAAGGAGTGGTGACGTGGGGCCGTGAAAACTTTCGAGTTCACGAACAACACTTAATGTTAACACTAACGAACAAACATACAACGAAAATGGTGCAGGTTCCATGAGAAAGGACACCGTATCTCTCCAGTGGTTCCTTTTTTTTCCCTCATCTGGACACCTCACTGCTCAATAGCGAACAGAGTCGCAAAGGGATTTGTTTGGTGGGAGTCAGATTCTAAGTCATCATCTGCTCCCGGCTGCCAAACACTTGACTGTAGTAACTGTGCTAAGGTGCTTGGGGCGAATTGGGGTCCATCTCATCATTCCGGTGAGCCTGAACGAATTGTCTTGGTGCCAGAATCGTGTGTCGAGGTTGTAGCTACTATGCTTCAATCCGTAATCGTCGGGCGGTGGGTCTGGGTCAGGGGCTTTGATATATGTAATCTCAAAGGGGTCGTGGAATCATGCTCGGATTCGCTGGGAGTGGGGCCTGGTACAGGGGTATAGTCGTAACGTGATGTGCTGTGGCTATCGTCATCGTGATCGCTATCACTGTCGCTGTTGCTGCTGGTTGAGGGAGAGTCGTTCCTCTGGGGGCGGAGTTGAAGTCGTGTCTGAGGGCGGGCTGGAGTGGTTGGGGGAGGGTAGGAATACGTCATCTGTGGGTGGGGCGTGATCGTCTGCTGCTGCGAGCAGGATGTGGTGTGTGTGGTTATTCTGCGAGCCATAAGCCTTGAGCTGGTTTATATGAAACCACGCAGATTTACCATTGGGATATGTAATTTTGTATACTGAGGGGCTGACTTTGTCCGAAATGGAGTACTGTCAGGAAAATTTGGGGGAAAGGAATGAACTGGGGTTGTAAAGGGAAAGCATAACTTGTTGCCCTACTGTAAACTCAGTGGCGTGTACTGTTTTGTCGAAACAAGCCTTGCTCTGTTTCTTCCTTGTACCAAGTCTCACAGCTGCTGCGTGTTGGGCTGCCTTTATGTTCGCTAAGAATTGTTGAACCGCATTTTCATGCATGAGAGCTGTGACTGCGGGGCTGGACAAATCTAGTCCTAATAAATACTCTGTCCCTTTCATGGGGCATCCGGTAATGCGGTGTGGGGGGTGTGTCCTGTGGACGTGGATACCGTGTTTCTTAAAAACATTAAAGCAAATGGGAGAACTGAATCCCAGGTGCTGTTATTCTGCTGTACCATCTTCCTGAGGTTGGCTTTTAATGTCCTATTCATCCTCTCTACAATACCACTTGACTGGGGGTGGTATGCAATGTGAAACTTTTGTCGAATGCCGAAAATCGTGAGGACGTTTTTCAATACATGTCCTGTGAAATGGGAGCCTTGATCGGACTCTATACTGCGGGGGAGTCCCCATCTTGTAAAGATGTGGTGTGTTAATATTTTAGCCGATGTCTTGGCCGTATTAGTTCGCGATGGAAAAGCTTCCACCCATTTTGTGAAGGTGTCTATGACCACCAACACATACTTGTAACCATTTCTGCAAGGGGTAGGAATCCTATAAAATCTATCTGGAGATTTGTCCAGGGTCCATTGACGGGGCGGGTATGACTAAGTTGAGCCTTTTTCACATATCTGACCGGATTGTTCTGGGCACAGATTAGGCAATTCTCTACGTAGTGCGTTACATCGGTTTTTAAATCAGGCCATCAGCAGAGTGGTCTGAGGTGGGCTAGGGTGGATTTAATTCCTTGGTGTCCATGATTGTCATGGAACTGACAAATGATCTGATTCCTGTCCTGGCTGGGAACTATATAAATGCCATCCTTTAAAATCACACCGTCGTGTGTGGTGATTGCATTCTTGTATTTATCATATGGGGCTGGGAAGGTACCCTTTAAAACTTCCCTGAGTTTCCCGTCCTCTTTCTGTGCCTTCGCTAAATCCTGAATGTTGGTCTGTGAGACCAGAACTGCATGTACTGGGGTGCTTTCGGGGGGGTTCCAAACATAACCATGCCTGGAGCCTGCCTTCGCTAGGGCATCTGCTTTAATGTTACCGGGGGGGGAAGAACGGTGATGACTGCGAACCTTAATTAATCCGTATTTTGTCTCTAAGATATGGCGGAGTAATGGGGTTGAGGGTAGGGGTTTACCGTCCGCGGAAACAAATTCTCTTGTTTCCCAGAGTGGTAGGGACTCTGTCAAACTATTACATACATACAAGCTGTCCGAATAGATGTCTGCTGGGGTCGGGAACGAGTCGGGGTGGTCTACAATGTAAGCGATTGCTGCCAGTTCTGCTGACTGCGAGCCTAAGTGTCCTGGCAACTTATGAAATTTCATCTAGAGCGCGAACCTGCGCGTCCTCTACATATATACCGCATCCGGTAATTCTCTTTCCATTTAACACTGTGGAGGAACCATCCACATAAATCTTCAGGTGTGCGCATATGTCTGTGGGCTGGGGTCTCTGGAGTGTATTACCTGTTTTCCTGGGAGGTGTCTTGGGAATAAATGGGCCTGTGTTCTGTTTTGTGGTTATGATCTCACACTCATGAGGGGTGCCTGCACACTGCAAATTATCGGCAAGGAAGGTGTGGGTCTTGGTTCGTTTTACTGTGATGTACCGTCCCTGTAAATGAAGGGTCCAATGGGCTGCGCGGATTTGGCTGACTGCCATCCTTAAGTCGACTGTCTAACAATAGCTGTGTCGGGGTGTGTTCTGTGAGGGTGGTGATGGAGTTGAGTCCTGTAATGTAGGCGAAGTATTGTACTACCCAAAAAACTGCGAGCTGGTGCCTTTCACAGGTAGCAAATCCTTGCTCCACAGGGTCTAACACGCGTGAGGCGCATGCTACGGGGCGTAATTGGTCATGGCGTTCCTGGAGGAGTACTGCCGAAAGGGTTCAATCGGTGCTTGCAACTTCGCTTGCATACGGGGAAAGTGGATCTGGTACCTGTAGTACAAGGGCTGTGCTGAGTGCTCTTTTTAAAGAATCCACGGCATCCGTATGCTGTGGAAGCTATTCCCAAGGTGTCTTTATCTTGAGTAGTTCGGATAAGGGCAGCACGGTAGCATTGTGGATAGCACAATTGCTTCACAGCTCCAGGGTCCCAGGTTCGATTCCGGCTTGGGTCACTGTCCGTGCGGAGTCTGCCCGTTCTCCCCGTGTGTGCGTGGGTTTCCTCCGGGTGCTCCGGTTTCCTCCCACAGTCCAAAGATGTGCAGGTTAGGTGGATTGGCCATGATAAATTGCCCTTAGTGTCCAAAATTGCCCTTAGTGTTGGGTGGAGTTACTGGGTTATGGGGATAGGGTGGAGGTGTTGACCTTGGGAAGGGTGCTCTTTCCAAGAGCCGGTGCAGACTCGATGGGCCGAATGGCCTCCTTCTACACTGTAAATTCTATGATTCTATGATTTAGTGGTGAAACCGTCAATATGGTTTCGGCAGTAACCAACCAGTTCTAAAAATGCCGGAGGGCTGAGACATTGTGGGGAAGGGGCAATTTGACGATTGAGTCAATTCTCTTTTGCTCGATCTCGCGTTTCCAATGAGTGATCGATCACTGTTCCCAAGTAAATCACTTTCTCTTTCAAAATCTGGGCCTACTTGGGGTTGACTTTACAACCAATTTCTTTTAGGAGTGCTAGGAGTTTGGCGAGAAGCTAAATGTGATCTCCCTTTGTGTTTGTCTGTGGTAACAAGTCGTCTACATACTGGACCAGACAATCGGGGCGGGAAAACTTTGCTAATCCATTTGCCAGCTGTCGGTGGAAAATGGAGGGGGAGTTGTGGAAGCCTTGTGGAAGGCATGTCCATGTGTACTGTTGCCCTTGGAATGTAAAGGCGAATTTGTACTGGCACGCTTTCGCCAATGGAATGTGGTTACAGGGTTCATGGGGGTGTGTTCTGCCTGTTCGGTTAGGGGTCGGGGCGCTTTCCTTTTCTGGGGTTTTTCCTGCGTACATGTCCCACGTACGTATCTATGGGCAGACTCGTTCAATTCCTGCCAGTCGGGGCCGTTTTCTTGATCTAATTCTTGATCTAAGGTATAGAACCTTAGTTAGGCCACACTTGGAGTATAGTGTTCAATTCTGGTCGCCACACTACCAGAAGGATGTGGAGGCTTTAGAGAGGGTGCAGAAGAGATTTACCAGAATGTTGCCTGGTATGGAGGGCATTAGCTATGAGGAGCGGTTGAATAAACCCGGTTTGTTCTCACTGGAACGAAGGAGGTTGAGGGAAGACCTGATAGAGGTCTACAAAATTATGAGGGGCATAGACAGAGTGGATAGTCAGAGGCTTTTCCCCAGGGTAGAGGGGTCAATTACTAGGGGGCATAGGTTTAAGGTGAGAGGGGCAAGGTTGAAAGTAGATGTACGAGGCAAGTTTTTTACGCAGAGGGTAGTGGGTGCCTGGAACTCGCTACCGGAGGAGGTGGTGGAAGCAGGGACGATAGTGACATTTAAGGGGCATCTTGACAAATACATGAATAGGATGAGAATAGAGGGAAACGGACCCAGGAAGTGTGGAGACTTCCTGAAATGCATATTTTTTTCCCAATTGAGGGGCAATTTAACGTGGTCGATCCACGTAGTTTAGTCGGGCAGCATGGTCGGCATGGGCTTGGAGGGCCGAAGGGCCTGTTCCTGTGCTGTACATTTCTTTGTTCTTTGTTTGTTCTTTGTAATTGTGGTCCAAATGTGCTTTGAAACCCATTTTGAACAGAAAGCAGAGATTGCAATTCTGCAATTTGCTTCCGGCACTTTGCGTGGTCTATGGAGCTCTGCCTTTGTTTCATCGTGGAAGTATGGAGTGCTCGTAGGGCTGCCTTTAAATCATTGCACTATTTCTGCAATTTCTCGACTTGCTGCTCTGCCTCTTGTCTTACCAAGACCGCACGTTGTGTGTCCTGGTAGGCCTTATCATATTGCGTCTGAAAACTGTTCAAACGTGCGAGACAAGGCTGATGTGCCCACTTGGCATCATCTACCTCTCTGTCCCTTGCTGCAACTGCTCTTTTAAATCTCTATTCTCCTTCTCTACCTCGCTCACGTCTACCTCACTACTTCTGTCTCTCTCATCTATCTCTCTACGGAGCATCCTAACGACCTCCTCTGTGCCTCGCAATTGTGCCAAACAGGGCACGATTGCCATCGGCTTGCGAGCTTTCCCGAAGGTCTTCTTGTGTATCTCTGACAGGTTCTCCCACCAAGTATGTCCTATACTCCCGGGACCTGTTTCCTCATTGTCGCAGAATTCACTCCAAAGGGGCCATCCTTTCCCTTTGAGATATTTCCTGATCTCATCTTCCCAAACGGGACACTGTCCTACTCTACTGGTCGCTGCGACCTCAAATTCCTGGGGGTTCATAAGGCGTTCCATTGCCTTCATTGCCATTTTCTCTATCTAGGTTCTCTACTGAATTTGGAACAGGAGGTGATAAAGTGGTGATGTAAACACGGGTATGGCTTACGCTAATTTCCGGCCTACAAAACTTCCGACAGTTTTACGCAACAAAACCTCTCAGGTTTACCTTATATCCCTGTTAGTACGCATGCATTAACACACTTCTGAATCTCAGAGGCTTGATCAGTACTGTTCTTACTAGTGGTGTCCCTCAGGGATCAGTGTTGGGCCCACAACTGTTCACAATTTACATAGATGATTTGGAGTTGGGGACCAAGGGCAATGTGTCCAAGTTTGCAGACGACACTAAGATAAGTGGTAAAGCAAAAAGTGCAGAGGATACTGGAAGTCTGCAGAGGGATTTGGACAGGCTAAGTGAATGGGCTAGGGTCTGGCAGATGGAATACAATGTTGACAAATGTGAGGTTATCCATTTTGGTAAGAATAACGGCAAAAGGGATTATTATTTAAATGATAAAATATTAAAACATGCTGCTGTGCAGAGAGACCTGGGTGTGCTCGTGCATGAGTCGCAGAAAGTTGGTTTTCAGGTGCAACAGGTGATTAAGAAGGCAAATGGAATTTTGTCCTTCATTGCTAGAGGAATGGAGTTTAAGACTAGGGAGGTTATGCTGCAATTGTATAAGGTGTTAGTGAGGCCACACCTGGAGTATTGTGTTCAGTTTTGGTCTCCTTACTTGAGAAAGGACGTACTGGCACTGGAGGGTGTGCAGAGGAGATTCACTAGGTTAATCCCAGAGCTGAAGGGGTTGGATTACGAGGAGAAGTTGAGTAGACTGGGACTGTACTCGTTGGAATTTAGAAGGATGAGGGGGGATCTTATAGAAACATATAAAATTATGAAGGGAATCGATAGGATAGATGCGGGCAGGTTGTTTCCACTGGCGGGTGAAAGCAGAACTAGGGGGCATAGCCTCAAAATAAGGGGAAGTAGATTTAGGACTGAGTTTAGGAGGAACTTCTTCACCCAAAGGGTTGTGAATCTATGGAATTCCTTGCCCAGTGAAGTAGTAGAGGCTCCTTCATTAAATGTTTTTAAGATAAAGATAGATAGTTTTTTGAAGAATAAAGGGATTAAGGGTTATGGTGTTCGGGCCGGAAAGTGGAGCTGAGTCCACAAAAGATCAGCCATGATCTCATTGAATGGCGGAGCAGGCTCGAGGGGCCAGATGGCCTACTCCTGCTCCTAGTTCTTATGTTCTATGTTCTTATGTTCTTACGCTTGTGGTTTTTCTGTTTCCAATTGAATTCTCAATTCAAATTTTGGGTTCTCTCGGAGTGATTAAGCCACTTTTAAATCGAGTCCCGGCAGAGTCGCCAGTAAATGTTGCTCTCTTTGGTGTTGTCTCTTAATTTGGCTCTGTTTAATTAGGTTTGCTCAAGAGACACCGCCACAAGGTTCAGAATCGAATACTGATCAAAGACTCAATACACCAGTTAGTAAGTTCAAAAGCAATGCTCATTTATTTACACACAGTCAAATATACTCATGCATAAAACTCTACAAACTAAACTATCACTATTACTAAAGCCTATACTTAGCTTCGGGTGCCCACTCAGTCAGAGGAACAATAGCCGTTGCTCGGTTCTGAGGCTGCTGAGTTGAGCTCTTTACAGGATAGCAACTAGGAGCATCTATCTCGTAGCGTGCGTTGACTTGGAACTTACTTGGTCTGGCGTAGTTGCTAGGCTGGTCTCTCTTCGCTGAGAGCCAAGGACAAAGAAGAAAGATTCTCTCTTGGGAATACTTTTTAACCTAAAAGGGCTTCCCGCGCTTTTGGGCGGGCCTTGAACTTGGCCTCAATTAATTGGGCCTTTCCCAATCATTCTTATCGATCTTCCTCCAATAGAGGGGTGGGTTCCTGGTTGCTGGGTGTGTCCTAGGTGGCTGTTGGTTTGCTTTGTTTGAGTCTCCTCTGGTGCCGGGGTGTTTGCCTTAACATTGTTTATCTAAATGTTTCCCTTTTGTCCCCGGAGATGGCTCATTAGTACGTAGATGGCTTAGCGGTTTCTGTCCTGTCTGAGAGCCAAGGCTCTAATCAACAGACAGACCTTGCATCTACTTGTTTTTCAGTCTTGTACAATTTTCCCTGCATTCTTTACAAGTGTCCATTTTGTAATCGGGACGTGGCCATCCCAGATGGCTACAGTGGATCGACCACGTTAAATTGCCCCTCAATTGGGAAAAAAATATGCATTTCAGGAAGTCTCCAATATTCCTGAAGCAGCACCATCCAAACGCACAATCAGTACCATCTAGAAGGACAAGAGCAGCATATACCTGGGAACACCACTACCTGGAGGTTTCTCTCCAAGTTGCTCACCATCCAGACTTGGAAATATATCGCCGTTCTTTCATTGTCGTTGGGTCAAATTCTTCAAACTCCCTCCTTAACAGCACTGTGAGTGCACCTACATCTCTAGGACAGCAGTCGTTCAAGAAGGCAGCTCACCGCCACACTCTCAAGGGCAACTAGTTTTGGGCAATAAATGCTGGCCTAGTCAGCAACACCCACATCCCCTAAATGAATTGTAAAAAAAAAATGAGGTCAAGCAAGCATGATGTGGAGAGGTGCTCATCTAATGACAGGGACTTCTCCACAGAAACAGAAGTATTTTCATAGGTCATTCAATTATGTAGATAGGTTGGAGTAATTGGGACTATTTTCCTTGGAAAATTTAGGAGTTTGGAATTTAAAATCATTAAATCAGAGTATTTCAGGAACATTTGTTCACCATGGTGAAATAATCGAGAATGAGAGGGATGGGGCGTCGTGGGGTGGGCCAGCGTTTATTGCCCATTCCTGAGGACATTTAAGAGTCAACCACATTGGAGTCACATGTAGGCCAGACCAGGTTAGGATGATAGATTTGCTTCTCTAAAGGACATGAGTGAACCTGTTGGGCTTTTACAACAATCGAGAATTGTTTCATGGTCAACATTAGACTTTTAATTCCAGATTTTTAAATTGAATTTAAATTCCGCAGAATTCCATGCAGAAACGCTGGCGGTATGTATTCAGAAGCTGTTTCTCTGCTTGTTTCAGCTCCCCCTTATCTTCAGACAAGTCTGCACTGCTTTGAAGACTGTCATCTCTTTTTAACTAAACTGCAGAGTGTAAAACCTGACTTGTGGCCTCATCTTCATCCAGAACTGCACTGACCTGCTTTCCCTACGAAATGACTGATATCTCAGCTCCTCTCAGTAATTACATCATCTTACCAAGCTGAAATCTAATTAACTCCACAGGCAACCCCTTAATCAAAACAAAACTTTATTAGCTCAAGCTTTTTACGATACTTCAATTGCACCCCTGGATCCCAAAATATACTTGCATTTCAAAATAGGATTTTTAAAAAAACATGACTGCAAGAGTTGTAGGGCAGCACAGTGTCACAGTGGTTAGCACTGCTGTCTCATGGCGCCGAGGACCTGGGTTCGAATCCCGGCCCTGGGTCACTGTCCGTGTGGAGTTTGCACATTCTCACAGTGTCCACCTGGGTCTCACCCCCACAACCCAAAGATGTGCAGGGTAGGTGGATTGGCCATGCCAAATTGTCCCTTAATTAGCGAAAGAAAAATAATTGAATACTTTAAATTTAAAAAAAAAACTATATACAAATATACAATAAAGGATACAGACATGGGACTTTTGCCATCTCTTGTCTTAACGTGTCTCTGGCCAACACCACATTGCCTCTAGGTCTGAGCCATGCACCTTCTTACATCACTATGTGGGGGATACTGTACTGAGTCCCACATTAACCCTGTATATGCCAGACCCTTATACTACAGGTTCAACAAGAAATAGGAGCAGAATTGAGAAGAGTTATATTAATCGTCTTCCTAACACCAGCATAGCTCTCAGCAACCCATTTGGACACCAGCACAAGATATGAGGATAGATTGGGGAGGTTGGGACTATTCTCGTTGGCGAGAAGAAATCTAAGAGCGGCACGGTAGCACAGTGGTTCGCACTGTTGTTTCACAGCGCCAGAGTCCCAGGTTCGATTCCCGCCCTGGGTCACTGTCTGTGCGGAGTCTCCAGATTTTCCCAGTGGGGTTTCCTCCGGTGCTCTGATTTCCTCCCGCAGTCCAAAGACATGCAGGTTAGGTGGATTGGCCATTCTAACTTGCCCTTAACGTCCAAAAATGGTTAGGTGGGGTTATTGCATTAAGGGGATAGGGTGGAGGTGCGGGCTTAAGTAGGGTGCTCTTTCTAAGGGCCGCTGCAGACTCGATGGGCCGAATGGCCTCCTTCTGCACTGTAAATTCTATGTTCCAAGAGGAGATTTGACAGAGATGTTCAAAATCATGAGGGGGCTGGACAAATTAGATAGGGAGAAGGGCAGCATGGTGGCGTGGTTAGCACTGCTGTCTCACTGCGCCGAGGTCCCAGGTTCGATCCCGGCTCTGGGTCACTGTCCACGTGGAGTTTGCACATTCTCCCCGTGTCTGCGTAGATTTCACCCCCACAACCCAAAGATGTGCAGGGTAGGTGGATTGACCACACTAAATTGCCCCTCAATTGGAAAAAATGACTTGGGTGCTCTAAATTTATTTTTAAAAAGATAGGGAGAAACTGTTTCCCCTCATAAAAGGATTGAGAACGAGAGGGCACAAATTTAAAATGATTTGCAAAAGAAGCAAATGTGATGCTAGAAATATCTTTTTCACACAGTGAGGGTTTGGTTCTGGAATGTACTGCCTGGAAGTGTGGTGGAGGCAGGTTAATTTATGAAGGCATTCGAGGATTACTTGAATATGAACAATGTGTAGAGGTACGGGGAAAAGGCACGGGAATGACACTAAGCCATGATGCTAGTTTGGAGAACTGGTGCAGACACAATGGACCAAATGTCCTCCTCCTTCTGCTCCGTAACAATTTGTGATCTGGGTGATAGCATTCATTTGGTTGTTGTCATGAAGCTCGCATTTTCTGCTTCTAGCAGAGGGTGGCCTTTAGCCCCAACTAAGGACATCTTACTTTGGTGCAGGTCTTGCATCAGGATCTCCAATTCCTCTGTATCAAAAGCAGTGACTTTACCTTATCACCATGTACAATTGGGCAACGTTGCTCTCATCACCACAATGTCCCCCTTTTTTTGACATGCTGCAGCCCTTAAATACAATCCTCAGCCAAGTGAGGTGCAAGTCAAGTCCTCTGGAAAAACTTTGCTTTATTTGTGGCATGGACAAGGCAGAAGATAGGTTCCATTTTGTAAAACATATCCCAGTCCGCTCCCACACAATAGGTTTAGGCAAACCTAACTCATTCCATATTGCGGAATTGGGACTGTATCACATTAAAGAGTTGGAAGTAGTAATCCTGTTATACTTCAGTCATCAAATTAAGTATATTTAGTAGAAGAACAAAGCCTGCACTTTGCATTTGGACTGAAAAAACTGTACTTGCATTGAACTTAATAGCAAGCTTAACTCCTCAGTAATGCGTTAGCTCTAGTCTAAAACTGGAGTTCAAGAAAGACTTGCATTTATGTAGCACTTTTCAAGATCACCCTACAGTTCAAAGCACTTTACAACAATGAAGGCCTTTGGAAGCACAGTCACTGTTGTAATGCAGGAAATGTGGTGGACAGTCAGCGCACAATAAGATCCCAGAAACAGTAATGTGATAATTTTTTGAAAATAAATTTAGAGTACCCAATTCATTTTTTCCAATTAAGGGGCAATTTAACCTAGCCTGCACTTCTTTGTGTTGTGGGGGCGAAACCCACGCAAACACAGGGAGAATGTGCAAACTCCACACGGACAGTGATCCAGAGCCGTGATCGAACCTGGGACCTCGGCGCCGTGAGGCCACAGGGCTAACCCACTGCGCCACCGTGCTGCCCTAGTAATGTGATAATGACCAGTAAATCTGTTCTAGTGGGGGTGATTCAGCGGACTTGATTTCTTGCAAATGGCTCCTCTCAGATCGGTGGGAAATTTTGTCTGACAGCCCCAATCACCCCCACCCCCTCCCCCACCTGTCAGACCGCTGTTTTCGACACCCCCACAACCTTGCGGAGGCCCTCGGAACACCCCTCCTACCCTCTACCTGGTAAGGCCCCTCATGCCCGAACTCTAGCAGTGCCAACCTGGCTCCTTGGCACCCTGGCAGTGCAAGCCTGGCAGTGCCCTGCCAGCCTGGCTGTGCCACCCGGGTGCCCCCAAGCTGGTACTGCCAGGTTGGCCAGGTGACAGTGCCAGGGTGCCTGGTTGGCAGTGCTCAGGTGCCGCGGCAGTGCCAGTGTGTCACCCTGCCCTGTCCTCGACCACCTGGGAATCTCCAATAGCCTGGACCTCCCCCAAGGTGCCATTACAACTGGACCATGTTTATGTGGACCAGCACTAAACGGCACTCTGCCGAGGTCTCCCAGGCGCAGCCATTGAATCGGGAATGCCTGGTGAATCCGCCAAATGTATATTTAAATGAGCCATACGAATCATGCCCAGTGAGTGCGAGATCCAGAAGGCAACGTCTTACGAGACTCCATCAATCTCGCGAGACATTTCGAGCATCGCAAATCTCGTGAGAGGTCTCCTGAGAGATTTCATGGCCTAGTCCCAACACCAAGTCAGGCATGACGAGGCTGCAGAATCGCACCCGTGATGTCAATTGAGGGATAAAAATGGACCTGGACATTGGGTATAACTTCCCTGTTTTCCCTCAAAATAGTGCCATGGGGTCTTTTACATCCAGCTGAGAAAGTAGGCCGTTAAATGTCTCATTCAAATGACAGCACCTCCGGTAATGCAGCACTGCCTCAATACTGCACTGGTGTGCAGCCTTGACTTTGGCTCAAGTCATGGTGTAGGACTTTGACTCAAAACCTCAGAGGTGAACAGCACTGTGGCGCAGTGGTTAGCATTGCCACCTCATGGCGCCGGGGTCCCAGGTTCGATCCCGGCTCTGGGTCACTGTCTGTGTGGAGTTTGCACATTCTTCCCGTGTTTGCATGGTTTCGCCCCCACAACCCAAAGATATGCAGGGTAGGTGGATTGGCCACGCTAAATTGTCCCGTAATTGGAAAAAATGAATTGGGTACCTTAAATTTATTTTTTAAAATTAAAAAACTCAAGAGTATTACCAACTGAGCCGCAGGTGACACACCAGCGTGTAAACTTGAGACAAGCTGTGAAATGTAACCAAGTTAATTTGCATTGCAGAGGTCCAATAAAGCAGGAAAAATGAAACATTTGGGCCGGGATTCTCCGCCCCGACGCTGGCCTCCCTATTCTCCGGCGCCCTTTTTCGGGCGCCGGCGGGATCGCCGCCATACCAGCCGGGGGCCATTGACAGCGGCCTCCCTGGCGATTCTCCGGGCCACGATGGGCCGAGTGATCGACAAGTTTGGCCCAGTCCCACTGGCGTGGGTTACTCGCCTCACACACGGCGGGACCTGGAAGGTAAGTGTGCGGGGGCCGTCCTGGGAGGAGGGGGGGGGGGATCTGACCCCGGGGGTGGGCCCCGTGGTGGCCTAGCCTGCGATTGGGGCCTACCGATTGGCGGGCGGGCTGGTTCCGTGGGGGCCTACTTTACTCCACGCCGGACCTCCGTAGGGCTCCGCCATATTGCCCAGGGGCTGTTGCGGAGAACGGAACCCCTGCGCATGCGCGGAAATACGCCAGCTGTTCTGCGCATGCGCGGGATCACGCTGGCCGTTCCGCGCATGCGTAAGATCACGCCGGCCGTTCCGCGCATTCGCGGACTCACGCGGGTCGTTCCCCGCCGGCTGGAGCTGCGGGGACGACTCCGCCGGCAACCTAGCCCCCTAAAAAGGTGAGAATTCCTCACGTTCGGGGGCCATTGATGCCGGAGTCGTTGACACCGGTTTTCTCGCCGGCGTGGGGACATAGCCCCATTTTTAGAGAATCCCGCCCAAGCTGTTTCAATTTGGATCTGGCTCATTAAAAACCACCAGAACCTCTATCTGTATTCTCAGAAGTATCAGTAGCGAAGTGGATAGCACTGTTGCTGCACAGCTCCAGGGTCCCAGGCTCAATTCCTGACTTGGGTCACTGTTTGTGCGGAGTCTGCACGTTATCCACGTGCCTGCGTGGGTTTCCTCTGGGTGCTCCAGTTTCCTCTCACAAGTCCCGAAAGACGTGCTGTTAGGTAATTTGGACATTCAGGAGATGAATACTCTGATGCCTATAGAGGGGCAAAAGTAAGGCCAGAGAGACTGGATTCACAGAAACAATTAAAGATTATGGTAATTCAATGTCTCTGGAGCAATGAGTTCAAGTCATCCCTGGGCAGGTTGAACATTTGAATTCAGTTTTTAAACATGGATAGGAAACTGCCAGATCATTGCAGAAATCCAACTGGTTGACTAATATTCCTTAAGGAAGGAAATTCGTACCTGTTATGCCCAGCCTCACCAACATGGTTGACTCTTAACTGCCTATTTCAAATTGCTATCACCCTCCCACAATACGCAAGGCAACTAGACCATGGGTGAGCAATGTTGGCCTTTCAATGACTCCTACATCCCGAGATTGTTTTAGTTTGGAGTGTTTGGGGGAGGGGCTGAGAAGGCTTACAAAGTTGTAGGAAGTTGCAGAGATAAGTGGCACTCTCCGTCGGTGGGATCCTCCGCTCTGCCGGCAGCACATCCACGTTCATGGGTTTCCCGACAGCTTGGCGTCGCCCACAATGGGAACCCTCATTGGTCAGCTGCGGGAATGGAAAATCCCGCCGTCGGCGGGGGGCACGCCATGCTGGAAAACAGGGCTGGCGGCACGGAGAATCCCATCCCAAGATGTGTCACTAGTGGAACACAGGTTTTAAATTGCCTTGCTTTGGGGAGCAAATGTAGATTAGTGAGGTTGAGTGATAGAATGCAGGACAGGATATGTATGGCAGCGTTAATGGTGTGAATCAATTTCTCGGTCCTGATGTCTGAAGCCCGGGCGGCATGTGGCGCAGTGGTTAGCACTGGGACTATGGCGCTGAGGAACCGGGTTCGATCCCGGCCCTGGGTCACTGTCCATGTGGAGTCTCACCCCATGTCTGCATGGATTTCACCCCCACAACCCAAAGATGTGCTGGTTAGGTGGATTGGCCTCGCTAAGTTGCCCCTTAATTGGAAAAAAATAATAATTGGCTACTCTAAATTTTTTTTAAAAATGATGTCTGAAACCCTCCGCATATAGTTATATTTAAGGCGATGGGTGATACATTTCCAGAGTACAGTAAGCGTTGCATATCTTTAATCCGACAAGATCTCTTTTGTTTAGTTTGCAGCTTGTCTAGAGTGGCCAAGGTAACTCCAGATTTCTCTGGGCTGTGACTAGTGGTGTTCCACAGGGATCAGTGCTGGGACTGTTGCTCTTTGTAATATATATATCAATGATTTGGAGGGAAATGTAACTGGTTTGATTTGTAAGTTTGCAGATGACACAAAGGCTGGTGGAATTGCGAATAACGATGAGGACTGTCAGAGGATACAACAGGATTTAACTCGGTTGGAGACTTGGGCGGAGAGATGGCAGCTGGAGTTTAATCCGGACAAATGTGAGGTAATGCATTTTGGAATGTCTGAAGAGGTGGGAAATATACAGTAAAGGGCAGAACCCTTAAGAGAGTATTGACAGGCAAAGGGATCTGGATGAACAGGTTCACAGGTCACTGAAAGTGGAAGAGTAATTTGGAGAAGGTAGTCAAGAAGGCATATGGCGATCCCTGCCCTGGATCACTGTCCGAGTGGAGTTTGCACATTCTCCCCGTGTCTGCATGGGTTTTGCCCCCACAACCCAAAGATGTGCTGGGTAGGTGGCTTGGCCACGCTAAATTGCCCCTTAATTGGAAAAAATGAATTGTGTACTCTAAATTTACTTTTAAAAAAGGCATATGGCATGCTTGCCTTCATTGGCCAGGGCATTGAGTACAAAAATTGACAAGTCATGCTGCAGCTGTATAGAAACTTAGTTAGGCCACACTTTGAATATAGAGTTCAATTCTGGTCGCCACACTACCAGAAGGATGTGGAGGCTTTGGAGAGGGTACAGAAGAGGTTTACCAGGATGTTGCCTGGTATGGAGGGCATTAGCTATGAGGAGAGGTTGGATAAAGGCGGTTTGTTCTCACTGGAATGATGGAGGTTGAGGAGCGACCTGATAGAAGTCTACAAAATTATGAGGGGCATGAATAGAGTGGAAAGTCAGAAACTTTTTCCCAGGGTGGAAGAGTAATTTACTAGGGGACATAGGTTTAAGATGCGAGGAGCAAACTTTGGAGGAGATGTGCAAGGGAAGTTGTATTACACAGAGGGTAGTGGGTGCCTGGAACTCACGGCTCGAGGAGGTAGTGGAAGAGGTACGATACTGACATTTAAGGGGCATCTTGACAAATACATGAATAGGATGGGAATAAAGTGCTATGGACCTCGGAAGTGCAGAAGGTTTTAGGTTAGAAGGGCAGCATGGTTGGCGCAGACTTGGAGGGCCAAAGGGCCTGTTCCTGTGCTGTACGTTTCTTTGTTCTTTGTTCTGTCTCAAGGATTTAAACAGTAACCACCAGCAAGGACACTGAGGCAAGCCAGCCAGGGGAAAAATTATCTGGAGGATGTGGGGAAAATAAAGAGCAGGGTGAAAGTGAAAGGAAAATAAAAATAATTTGCTGGCTGTGAGAATGCGAATAGTTCCTGTTAGGGTGGAGACCAACCTCATCACCCTGTGCCCTGGCGTGGCAGGGAGACCTGCAGGAATTCTTGACGCTTGAAAAGGTAAAATTTAAACTGAGGGGAAGGATGGAGGGATTCTACAATTCCTGAGCGTTATTCCTTATGCACTTTCAAGAATTGGATCACATCGAACATTAGGGGGGTTGGGGGCAAAGTGGGTTGGGGGGAGGGAGGCGATGGGTGTTAATGGTGGCTATGGGTGATTCCTGACTCCTTTCTGTCATTTGTTTATGTTAACATGCGGGCTAATGTCTGGGGTTTGGTGGGAGGAGGGGATCGTTGTTATTGATATGGGGATTGACATCACATTCATTTCTGATTATTGTTTATTGCTGGGTGTAAATTTGGGAGAAAATGTGAAAAAGGAGAATAAAAAATATTTTTTAAAAAAGAGAATGCAAACAGAGACATGGCACCATCCCACCACTACCTGGACCTTGGTTCATAGCTGGCAAAGTGGCTCATTGTGTTTCGCACTGCAGGGCACCCTCTCCAGAGGAAAGCCATTCACCATGCATGTTCTCCCCGCGTCTGCGTTGGTTTCATCTGAGCGCTCCGGTTTCCTCACACAAGACGTGCTGTTAGGTAATTTGGACATTCTGAATTCTCCCTTTGTGTACCCAAACAGGAGCCGGAGTGTGGCGACTGGGCGCTTTTCACAGTGACATCATTGCAGTGTTAATTTAAGCCTACTTGTGACAATAAAGATTATTATATTATTATGTCTGGCAAGAACTGATGGACAGGCCCCAGGACAGTCTCCAGGGTATGGGATGGCTGTGTGAGGAGACATTGTGTAAGATAAGGAAGCCTAATAACACCATGCACCTGGCGAATGACTGTGGCCTCCCTGAAATTGCTCACTTTGTAAGGTGTGGACTGAAGTGTCAGATGCCAGATGGAGAAAGGTAGAATCTGAGTTTAGTACAAGCTTCAATTTACAGAGACACACATTACATGTGTACCTCCAACCAACAACCCATCTTTAGTGCCACCATCAGCATGTATCTAAGCCTTAATCACCCCCATTTACATTTCTTTCTCAAATCTTTATCAATCTCCACCGATCGCTGGCCCCCTATCCAGTCCCACCGCTTCACACTCTCCCCCCAATACAGTATAAATCTGACCCGATTTCCAGTTTTGACAAAGAGTCATCCAGATTTGAAACGTTAGCTCCCTTCTCTCTCACAGATGCTGTCAGACCTGTCCAGTATTTTCTGTTTTTGACCTATCTTTTCAATCTGCTCCTGTATATTCAAGCTGCTGTGCAAATGTTGTGAGCTTGATGTGATTCAAACACACAGGGCTGGATTCTCCTGTCCCGCTCACTGCAAGGTCGTCATGGGCGAAACGCGGACAATGGAAAAATCCATTGACCTTCAGGCGGGATTCTCCGGTCTCCGGGCGGGCGCAGCCAGAGAATTCGCCCACAACCTTCTGATCTGGAGTCAGCCACACTACTGTTGCGACATGAGCCCCATTCTGCTCCTACATGAAGGAACTCTAATGCAGGCAAGTCTCCAATTAATATCCACCACCGGAACACAATTAAGCCCTTGCTGACAATTCAGAAGAAGCTCCACTTTCACGAGGGCCATTCCAAAAGAATTAGTCTTCTCAGCCCACCAAAAAAAAAAGGGCTGCAGATTCTCAGGGCGTGCTCTCTGAATGAACAACAATGAACAATGATCCAAATTAGTTGACTTGGAAAATTGGGGGCAGTGAGTTCAGTGCGAGACAAAAACCGCAATTGTGTCAGTAGTCGAAAATCTCCCTTTTGAATTTGAATTAGAACAGTGAGAATTTTAAGAACCATTTATACCTCCAGGACTACTGAGATATCAAGGCAAAGCTATCGAATCCCCAAGCGATTAATAACTGTTTGGAAAAAATTGCAAATAATTCAAGAAAAGGTACCAAAATTAACTTGGGTGGATTTAAGACTCTAGCCATCCTCCTGAATGCAACACAGAAGGAAAGAAATACATTTTGTTGCTAAATAAATCACAGTACGATTTACTAACAGCTATTATGTTTCTTTTAAAATGAAAATGCTGAAGTATAATTAAAATACCATTAATCGATTTGATAAATTTCCATATGAAGCTCCATCATTAATTTTGGATATAATTGACATTTTATTGCTGCTTTGATTAGATTTGTAGTTTAATATCTCATATTAGTGAAAATGCAGGGAAATTCTAATCACGAAATCAGGCAGCTGCAATCTTCCTGTTGAAAAGCTTGGTAAGTCATAGTCTGACCATAAATTCTCTCTGCTGACCAAATGACATTGAAAATTTGTGCAGGGGACTGAGGCATTTGTTACAAACCATTGTGCAACACAGAATCGCGGGATGCCAGGTTTTCTCACAACACCTGCTGTAAACTAGACTTGCCCCTGCGCCCTTCAGCTCAAAGGTTTTGTCCCCAAACAGGCACCGGAATGTGGCGACTAGGGGCTTTTCACAGTAACTTCATTGAAGCCTACTCGTGACAATAAGCAATTTTCATTTCATTTCAAAGTGTGAGCTGGCAGCAGCACAGCAAGAGGCAACAAGACTACTGGGACCTGAATGGACAAGGCAAGTGTTGTAACCCACATGGCAGCCATGAGGCTGGGCCAATTAGGCTCCCCATGAGTCTCGTGGAGTATGAGCTTCTCCACTGAAGTGCAGAGCCCCCTTATCAGCGAGAAAAGGAAATCAGAGTACATAAATCCAGCCAGAGTGTGAGCCGGCACGGTAGTCCCTTCCGGGACCTGTGTACATAGTCTTTTCACATACTTGTAACTAAACCTTTCATTCCCAACGTTTCCCATGTGGCTGCTTCTGTGAACTCAATACTGGCGACAAGGATTAAGTGGATCTGCAGACAGCTCCGTTTTCGCTGTACATGGCCATCTCTCCATGGACCACTGGAGGACAGTTTGCCCGCCGTTACGATGTCGAACTGCGGGAAGCTGGACCCATTCGTGCAGGTATTGAAGATTGGTTCCAATATGTCAAATGGATGTGCTATTTTTTTGGGGCTAACGTCATTATCGGAGATGTGTGCCAGACCGTGATCCTCTTGATGGCCTGTGAGGCCCCCACCTTCAGTGTGATTAAGAGCCTGACATACCCCGCCGCCCTGGATTCAAAGTCATTTGCGGATCTGGTAGTGCTAGTGGTAGATCATTACAACCCCAAGCCATTGGTCATCGTCCAGCACCAGTGCTTCAAAGCGGCGTAACGGACCCCTGGGGAGTTCATAACGAATTCTCCCAGAACACAACCCTGGCCCGAATGCAGTCAGGACCAGGCTCCATTGACCAAGGGCTGCTACAGCCAGACAGGACACCTCCCCGATGTCGATGGAGGATGGGCCAGGCGGTGCAGCACTCTCGGCCTGCCCAGCTGCAGGGATAGGAAACCACAGGTCAGCCAGCAAACCCACTGCCCTGCCCGAGGAAGAGGCCAGCCCAGAGCTCGGATCCTCCACCTGGAACAACCGAATGATGATGAGCTAATACAATTGCATTGCATTGCTGCGCCATGAGTTGCCCCATCAGGATTACTGTCCAAGTGGTACCTGTTAGAGATGGAATTGGTGCGTGGGTCCCGCTTCCACAACCCAAAAAGATGTGCAGGATAGGTGAATTGGCTACGCTAAATTGCCCCTTAATTGGGAAAAAATAATTAGGTACTGTAAATTATAAAAAAAAGAGATGGAATTGAACACGGGGGCCGCAGTTTCAGTAAGAGGGAGGCAGACCTCCAATAGAGGCGTTTAGGTCAGGCGACCCTGACATATACAAGAAATCCAGGTACTACCTCCGCAAAGCCATCCGAGATGCCAAGAGAGAATATCAGAACGAGCTGGATCTCCCTGGCCCTACACTCATCCCTAAAGCATCCTGACAACAAGGACTCCTGCATCAGACTCCTATTTATTGACCACAGCTCCGCCTTCAACACTATAATCCCAACCAAGGTCATATCAAAGCTCCAAAACCTAGGACTTGGCTCCCCACTCTGCAACTGGATCCTCGACTTTCTGACCCGCAGACCACAATCAGTAAGAATAAACAACAACACCTCCTCCACAATAGTCCTCAATACCGGGGCCCCACAAGGCTACGTACTTAGCCCCCTAGAATACTCCCTTTACTTACACACACGACTGCGTGGCAATATTTGGTTACAACTCCATCTACAAGTTTGCTGACGACACGACTATAGTGGGTTGGATCTCGAACAACGATGAGTCAGAATACAGGAGGGAGATAAAGAACCTAGTGGAGTGGTGCAACGCCAACAATCTCTCCCTCAATGCCAGCAAAACTAAAGAGCTGGCCATTGACTTCAGGAAGCAAAGTACTGTACACACCCCTGTCTGCATCAACGGGGCCGAGGTGGGGATGGTTAACAGCTTCAAATTCTTAGGTGGGTACATCACCAAACATCTGTCCTGGTCCACCCACATCGACGCTATCACCAAGAAAGCACAACAGCGCCTATACGTCCTCAGTAAACTAAGGAAATTCGGCATGTCCACACTGACTCTTTGCAATTTTTACAGATGCACCAGAGAAAGCATCCTATCTGGCTGCATCACAGATTGGGATGGCAACTGCTCAGCCCAAGACCGCAAGAAACTTCAGAGAGTTGTGAACACCACCCAGTCCATCACACGCACCTGCCTCCCATCCATTGACTCTGTCTACACCTCCCGCTGCCTGGGGAAAGCGGGCAGCATAATCATTAAACCCTCCCACCCGGCTTACTCACTCTTCCAATTTCTTCCATCAGACAGGAGGTATAAAAGTCTGAGAACACGCACAAACAGATTCATAAATAGCTTCTTCCCCGCTGTTATCAGACTCCTAAACGACATTCTTATGGACTGACCTAATTAATACTACACTCATGTATGCTTCACCCGATGCCAGTATCTATGTATTTACGTTGTGTACCTTGTGTTGCCCCATTATGTATTTTCTTCTCATGTACTAAATGATGTGTTTGAGCTGCTCGCAGAAAAATACTTTTCACTGTACCTCGGTACACGTGACAATAAACAAATCCAATCCAATCCAATCCAATACTTGAAGTTGGCTGGCGGTCATTTCTTTTCCAACTCGATATACACATCCGCATGGCTCCGTATCACCCATCCTCGAATGGGCTGGTCGAGATAGCGGTGCAGACCTTCAAGAGAAGGATGAAGAAACAGACAACGGGGACCATGGAAATGTGACTAGCGAGATTTTTGTTTAGCAACTGACTACGCTGCATCCGGCGTAGCACAGGCAGAATTGTTGATGGGCCGGAGGCTCAGGATCCGCCTCAGGTTCCCTGATGTTGGCGGGAAAGTCCAACGTGTCCAGAACCTGCAGAAGGAAAGCCAAGGCAGGCAGAGGGGGACCAGGAGTTTCTAATCAGGGGACGGGGTGTACGTCCAAAATGTCGGGGACCGTGCCCGTGCCCGTTGGATTCCAGGGTCAGTGGTACACCAGACGGAACAGGTTTCGTACCAGGTGAAGACGTTGGAGCCTACCGTGTGGAAATACCTTGGTCACCTCAGGAGCAGGGGCCAGTGTTAGGCCACGCCCCATCAGAAGCACCATCTTCCAGCCTCAGCGCTCTGGCACAATCTCCCCATGAGCCTCGTGGAGTACGAGCTCCGCCGCTGAGGGGCAGAGGCTCATCAGCGGGCGAGTTAATTCAATTATATCAGCGAGTTAAAGCCGGCCCAGGTAGGAGCCGAGCCTCAGTATAGTCCCTACCGGGACTGGGACTGTTACTTGTAAATACGTTCTACTAAGAAATAAACCTTGGGCTGAATTCTCCGCCATCCGGATGCTCTGTTTTGCCGGCAGCCTGTCAGTTTCCTGACAGTGTGGGGCTGCCCCACAATGGGAAACCCCATTGACCAGCCGGCGTAACGGAGAATCCTGACGGCGTGCTGAAGCAGAAATCTGGCGCGGCGAGACGATGAAACCCCCGCCCCCCCCATGTTTTTGACTCTCCTTTCCTGACTCCTCCATGACTACGAAACACAGCAACATTTATTTGTTCCTTATCTAAAGTTTCTGGACCATTAATATATAATTGGCAGTGACTGCCATTGTCAGGTCACATCTGGGGCGAAATTCTCCGGAAACGGCGCGGTGTCCGCCGACTGGCGCCCAAAACGGCGCAAATCAGTCGGGCATCGCGCCGCCCCAAAGGTGCGGAATTCTCCACGTCTTTGGGGGCCGAGCCCCAACCTTAAGGGGCTAGACCCGCGCCGGACGAATTTCCGCCACGCCAGCTGGCGGAAAAGGGCTTTGGTGCCCCGCCAGCTGGCGCGGAAATGACGTCTCCGGGCGGCGCATGCGCGGGAGCGTCAGCGGCCGCTGACGGCATTCCCGCGCATGTGCAGTGGAGGGAGTCTCTTCCGCCTCTGCCATGGTGGAGACCATGGCGAAGCCGGAAGGGTAAGAGTGCCCCCACGGCACAGGCCCGCCCGCGGATCGGTGGGCCCCGATCGCGGGCCAGGCCACCGTGGGGGCACCCCCTGGGCCGGAGAATCGCGGGGGGGGGGGGCCCGCCAACCGGCGCGATTCCCGCCCCCACCGAATATCCGGTGGTGGAGAATTCGGCAACTGGGGGGGGGCCGGATTCACGCCAGCCCCCGGCGATTCTCCGACCCGGCGGGGGGTCGGAGAATCTCGCCCCTGCTTTGGCTGAAGGCACGTTGGTCCTTGGCTCATTGTCTTGCTGATGCTTCATCTTGAACTGTTTCTTGGCAATTTTTATTCAAGGGTGGATTACTGTGGCCTTCCACTCTCAGAGGCAGGACAAGGAGGCGAGTCCCAAGACTGCCTCAGCCAGTACATGGAATCAAACCCATGCTAAGAGTATTATTCTGATCCACAATGTAGCCATCTAGCCAACTGAGATAAACAGCCCCAGAGCGCCATTAGCCTTATCATTATCGTGAGACCAAAATATTTCCCATTATCTTGGTTTGTAATCTGCATTGATTTCAGGGCACCACTCCAAGGCTCAGCGACAGGCATGCTGAATGGATGTAAATATGTTGCCTTTGGGCATTTTACGATACATATAAAAATACCAAGTAAGCTTTTTTAGGAATGGAATACATAATGTATGACACTGATCTTTCATCAGCTTCTACCACGCTGGAGAACAGTAGAATTTTATTAAAGAATATCTTCACCAAACATTGGGGAGTTTGTGCATTGATGAATAACATAATTTACAGACAAGAAACACAGAGCTTTATAAATGCAAAATTACCACTATGGGAATTATTTTGTTTTCCTCTAATACTTGCATCTGCCTCTGACTCAATTTCCTGTGTTAGGGTAAAGAAGCTAGGGCCATGGCATTGCAGAAAGTCAAAATGTAAGGGAAGATGTTCTGATGGAATATTTTTTGTTGGTGACTAAGCTATAATGATGTAAATTTACCAGCAGGCTTTATGAATATTGTATATGTTATAATTTCAAAATTAGAAATGGCCATTGGAAAATTACAGCAGTTGCAATTATTCGTCAAGTTCTTTGTAACGTTATTTCCAAACAACTAACTGATCCAACCTACCTGGACAGATTGATTAGGGCGATAGCCAAGTTAGCTGCAAATTTTGGAGTTTGGTTTCTCAAATAAATAGGCACTCAACCTATGTTTGAGGAGAGCTTCTTTCTGCACTGTAGCTGGAAAATGGAAGGAAACTATAAAAATAATGGGCCAAGAATCAGCAAATTATTGCTGGATGCCTATGTGATCACTCCTACAATGGCTCCTGGTTTGACTGCTCTTCATCCACTTCGGACATCGCCAGGATGGTAGAGAGGCCAATGATGCAATATACCACACAGTCTATTTCTTTTTTGTTATAAATTTAGAGTACCCAATTCATTTTTTCCAATTACAGGGCAATTTAGTGTGACCAATCCACCTAACCTGCACATCTTTGGATTGTGGAGGTGAAACCCACGCAGACACAGGGGGAATGTGCAAACTCCACACGGACAGTGACTCAGAGCCGGGATCGAACCTGGGACCTCGGCGCCGTGAGGCAGCAGTGCTAACCACTGTGCCACCGTGCATGAGGGGACTTCTATCTAATTATCAAACAGTTTGAGAATTTAAAAAAACATAAAGTCTTGGAAATTCTTGTAGATTTGCCAATGGAGAGAGGAACGGTGTTAATGTTTCAGGTCGATGATGTTTTCCCTCATCACAGTTGCTGTCAAACCTGTTGAGCATTTCCAGCATTTTTGTACCTTTTTCAGGTTCCAGCATCTGCAATATTTCGCTTTTCCAAAACAATTTTAGTGTGATCAATCATGTCACTTTAACTTGTGTGACTGGAGCCATCTTCACAAGCAATTCACCCAAATCCTTGATGGTGGGCTCAGTGATACGTCATTCCTTCATCTCGCTGTTTGAAAGTCATCCTGGATGAGAGGAAGAGTAGAGAGTTGTAGGATCCGACATATAACATGGAGGAAGTCTGGTGGTGCTGTGGGTACTGTCCCTGCCTCTGAGTTAGAAGCTCTGGGCTCAGGTCCCACCCCAGGACTTGGTGACCAAGGAAGATGTGTTTGTAAGGTGGCCAACAGATTGATTATCAATTGCAAGTCTACCAATGGCAGGCAGTAAAGAGCAGGATAAATTCCTGTGTCAGTCAAATGATGGGAAGAAGATAGGAGCCCGTACCATCAATTTCCATAGCTCCAGACTAAAACAGAAATGAAAATGTGCAGGTTGCCACAGCAACTTGGACTCCCTGAGTGAACTGTAACAAACCAGCACAACATAAAAACATGGGGCGGGATTCTCCGTCGGCTGATGGCAAACACGATTGGGCAGAAAATCGTTATGATGCCAAAATCGTGACGGGCGCCGGTTTCACGCCAAATCGCAATTCTCTGGTGCCTTGACAGAAGCGTCAATGCATTCCACTCCGCACGTACAGTAAACACCCTTGGCATATCACTAACGGGCCTGATCCGGTATTCACCTGGGCCTCCGCGATTCTCGGCCTCCACTGGGGCGAATTCCCGATGGGGAGATTCACTTATGCTTTTAAAAATCATAAAACAGGTGCCGTGGTTGCTGAGGGAGAGGGGATACGGAAAGTGTCCAACATCGCCATAGTTTGCTGACAGTCATGCCGCTGGCCGAGAGCTTCTGACAGGGCCGGGGGGAGTAGCAAGGGGTGGCCAGGAGTTGAGCTGTGGGACTGGGGTGGATGGGAACATAGCACCATTGCAACGTCCTGCAAGGCAGCCATGCAGCTGCGCTCGCTGCTGACTGCTCATTGTGAACCTAGAACCACAGGTTGTATGGGTGCCCTCCCAGGCTAACCCCCTAGATGCCCTCTGACCCCAGCCAACCCATCAGTGGGATGGGCATGCTTCAGCGCAACCAGTGTCATCTTGTTGGTTGGGATGGTGTATGTGGGGAGTGAAGTGTGTACGTGCGGCTGCAGTTTGTCAGCCTCCCGAGTGTCAATCACGGATCTGGCGAATCCCACACCGTTTCTCATTGGAATTGATTGTATTCCACATGGCGCCGGTGTTAGCCTCTCAACAGTCGCTGAATATTGATTGGTGATAATTCGGGCACGTGTGTGCTTTGTCATAACCTTGCCTGCCTCACTGAGACTGCAGTTTGAGGGTGGGTAAGAGTTTCTGCAACAGAGGCTAACAAGTACAACCTTACTACTACAAATAGCTGGATTATATAGAGTATTATTACAAATATGAAATGAATGAAAATCGCTTATTGTCACAAGTAGGCTTCAAATGAAGTTACTGTGAAAAACCCCTCGTTGCCACATTCCGGCGCCTGTTCGGGGAGGCTGTTACGGGAATTGAACCGTGCTGCTGGCCTGCCTTGGTCGGCTGTCAAAGCCAGCGATTTAGCCCTGTGCTAAACAGCCCCTAATGAAATTAAAATTGTTTATTGTCACAAGTAGGCTTCAAATGAAGTTACTGTGAAAAACCCCTAGTTGCCACATTCCGGCGCCTGTTCGGGGAGGCTGTTACGGGAATTGAACCGTGCTGCTGGCCTGTCTTGGTCTGCTTTCAAAGCCAGCGATTTAGCCCTGTGCTAAATAGTGTCAGGAAGACTCCACGGACCTTTAAAAATGGTGGCCATGAACCTCTGGCCCCATTCCCGTCAAGCCCAATTTTCACCAGTGTGGAATAAGGGTGTGGGCTGGTGTGGGTCACTGGCCTGCAATCTGCACTCCCGACTTGACTGATTCCATTGTGGGAATTAGCATCCTCTCATTGTCCACACTTTTCATGAAGTCGGGCCAACTTTTCAATAAGTCATACTTCACGGCCCCTCGGGATAATTGGAAAGGTCATTTTAAAAAGTTTTACTCATGACCCTTGCTAACTGATGCCTCTACACCTACCCCCAATGGCCCCTTATATGCTGCATGACAACTTTTGCCACTCACCCACTCCCATCGCCTTCAGACCCTCCATGCCAACCTTTTTTTAGAATAAATTTAGTGTATC